>NC_051176.1:293142978-293268122 GCF_013339695.2 Rhipicephalus sanguineus | reverse complement strand
GGCCATTCGTCCTTTATCGAATGCTGAACACTGAATGCTGAGCCCGCAGTGTGTGCCGTCACTGTCGCAATGTCGGGTTGTCGCCATTTTTGCTAGAGTGTACGGTGTGTAGGCAGAATTTGCGAAGACCTTATTGACGAATACCTCTTGAGAGCGCAAAAGGTGAGACAAGCTAATGACTGTGTGAAACGGCGCCGACAACAGGAGGCAGTGTTTTTTGCGTTCATGTGTGCGTGCGGGTGAGCGTGACTTCGGCTGCACTTCATGTGCACCCGAATCGCTCGTATCGCTTCACTCGTAGGCGTCCATGCAGCGCTCGATCGTCCGGACCTTTGTACCCGCACACGACTCTGCGCCAGTCGTGAGGTTTCGGACAAAGAATGGTGGCATGTCCGTGAGCACCTACATTCCCGTGGGACCGCCGTGCCTGGCGGACTCCGAACGAACGGCGGTCGTCTTTCAGCAGTCGTCTTCTGGCGCCGTCTTTGGTTTCCGTCGGCCCCGAGACACTCGATCGCAGGAAGCGGGCAGCCGTGCTTGGCGGTGCCGCCCTTGCCTCGGGCGCCTGGCGACGGGACAAGGGGCTCGGTTTGCGCACTTCCTGCGGCGCTCAACTGGCGCCCCCTACTGATGTCTCAGAGACGCAGGCACTCACGTCGCTGCTTGTTTCACGGAGAGGTGTGCACTGGAGGACCGTTCGCTCAAAACAAAAAGATCCCGCTCTGTAACCCGGGGCGGGAACCCTGCCGGAGCGGACGTATTGGATGATGAGGGGTTGATGAGTGTTATAAACTCTGGGACATGGTGCTTTCGAGTGCCAAGCTCCCCTTCCTTTCTGACAACGGCAGGTGTGCACTGGTCATTTCATCAGTGGAACGGATATATTGCTTCCTATTACATATTTGAAAAACCCCATGTTGATATATACAGGGTGTTTTTTTTTCTTTAGACAATACAGATTTTTTATTAAAATCCTATGACAGTAAGGCTCCGGTCGTTTTCGCACACGCACTCCACGTCGAGGCGAAAATACGTTGCCACAGTTAAAATGACACTTGTGACTAATTAACAAAAACTCGCTAATTAACTTTTTAATTATTGACCTGAGGACAGGTGTTTATAATACAAAGTTGTGCGTGCCAATTCATAGCACACCTATTTTTTAGAAATCACAAAAGTTGCACGCAGTTCGAGATATTCATCATCGAATTTCAAGGGCGAAATCGAAACTGATCGCGCCCGGCGCGCAGAAAGCGCGGCGGAACACAGGAATGAAACGTGATAGGGAAGTGATGAAATTTGAATGAAGGCGCGCCAAAATCTGGTCAGAAAAATCGTCAAGCATTCACACAATAAAGTTTTGTACTACTACTACTACTACTACATTCTGAAATACACTAGTAGACAGCTTAATGTTTGCGTGAGATGGGTGGTGCCTATCTTTTCCTTTCTTAAAGGGCCCCTCACCAGGTGACCTAACGAATTTTAGTTAGACATTGCAAGTTGTTGCGAGCCCAATAAAGAATTTTTCTAATCACAAGAATTTTTCTAATCGGTCGGTTAGAAGCCGAGAAAAACAATAATTTTTAGCGGCGCGAAACCATGATGCGAGGAGGCGAGCTGCAAACCCTTGCCGCTCGCCCCGTGTAGCCTTCGCAAGCCAAATCCCTTCCCTGCCCTCTTCGGCACGCGAGCAGAATGATCACATAACGCATACGCATGAACACGTCATGCGCACGAAATGTCACGAGCGCATGACGTGCCCGAACCAGCCCGAGCCCCCGAGACGCGAGCGGTGTTGTGGCGGCGTTCTTTGCGCTTCATCTCTGCAAGTTATGCCAAATGCGCCCTCGCCGATCACTTGGCTTTTAACCTATTACTGAGCACGAAAGCTGCAACATTTGTACGGACGCGAGACTAGCGGTGTGCCGCATGAATATCTAGTTAGACTCGGGAGGATAAATGAGCCTAATGAGCGCTGGGACACGGTAGAAAATTAGTTTCTTTGCAAAGGGTGGCGTCTGCACGATGCGCAAAGCGCGAGAACACGAACGCTTGCGAAACGGAGGTAGATTAGTCTCGAATCTCGCTGCGATTCGCAGTAAAAATTAAAAAAAGAAAACGCACACATTTCGTTTGTGTGTTTTATCATTGCTCTCAAGTTTTATTCATCCATTCAAGCAACAAATTACACAAACTAGACGTCGTGTCAAATAATTATCGCAGTGTCACGTGCTACTGTTGGCGACGTCAGAGCACAGTCGTCTACGTAGAGGAGCGACGTCACAGCACTACCATCTACGTAGAGCCATTCCCTCATGTACGTCATCCCCTCATTCTCTGGGCGCGCGGACGCGAGAAGAAGGGAAAGCAGCGTTCAGCTTGAAATTTGACCCATTTACGCGGCGCGTAGCGTTGCAAATTTTGGCAGACGTAATCGTGAACGCCGAGTGCATGCATTGCGCTCGTCAGCTCAAAATTGTCAAACCTGGTGAGGGGCCCTTTAAGCTATAAAGACGTGCGAAAAACTATTTCGCCTGTCTGCAAGAAGCGCCGCAGGGCCCGCCCCCGAGTTTGATGCCTCCCGGACCAAGAAAATGTTGATATTGCGGTTTCCTTGTGCACAGTTTGAAGGAAACAGATAAGCACCAAACACTACGCGCAAAAGTAAGGTGATGCGTGGGAACTAGTGAGATGACTTGCAGCTTTTCACGAAAACATACGGCTGCGGCGCGGCGTCGTTCAAGATTCGTCACTCCCATGTGGCGGGTAGTCCCGGTCTGACGTATCAGAACGGTCGCGCTTCGTGCGCGCCTTGCACGATCAGTTTCAATTTCGCCCTTGGAATTCGATTACGAATATCTCGAACTACATGCAACTTTAGAGATTTCTAAAAAAATGTGTATGCCATGAATTGGCACACACAACTTTCTGATATAAACAACGGCACTCAGATCAATAATTAAAAAAGTTAAACGAGTTTTTTAAATTAGTCGCGACAGTGTCATTTTAACTGCGGCAAAGTATTTCCGCTTCGACGTGGAGTTCGTGTGCGAAAACGACAGGAGCCTTAAGGTGACGGTACCACCGTCGCCATCTTGCGAGTAGTTTCTGTTTGAGCCACCAGAAGACGCCACTAAGTCACGTTTGGAAAAAAAGGGAGGAAAATGCACTCTCCGCCGTCGTAGCATGCGGCGGCGAAGGGCATGTACCTGCTGCAACTAATCCATTCTTTTCGGGGTACCGCTGCTTCCATTATCTCCTTTGAAACGTTTCAAATGTGCGTGACGCCCCCCCCCCCCCCCCCACTCCCCAACAACAACAACAGCAACAAAAAAAGGCACGGACCCGAGAGCCTTTGTACTCCCGTGCAACTGTCCAGAAAAGAGGTGCCTCTCTCTCTCCTGTTAACGTATAACTATTCACAGTAGAACGATTAGGCGCTGAGCCGCGCTGCCTAAAGTCCCTGTCGCCGACTTTAGCGCTGCCGTAAAGGCCCGAACACACGTACGCGTCGCAGCGCGTCAACGCGTGACTTTTTGACGCGGCGTCGAGCCCTCTCCCTATGGGGAGAGAGGGCGCGCGGCTACGCGAAGCTGCGCGCCCTCCCTCTCCATAGGGAGAGGGCGCGACGCCGCGTCAAAAAGTCACGCGTTGACGCGCTGCAACGCGTACGTGTGTTTGGGCCTTAAGGGTTGCTGGAAATAATGGTTTGGTTTCTGAACCGACTCTTTCTCTCCCTCGCTAAAAAAGAGTGGAAGACCGTTCGTTTGTGCAGTAACTTCTCGAGGAAGTTCTGCAGTGGCCCTGAACACCGGCAGTGTTGGGTCACGTGGAACAGCCCCGACCTTGTGCGCGTGCATAGTAATTATAGATTTCTTCACTGTCACCAGCTTTGGATCCACTGTAAATGTAGTGTGGGTGTCGCACATGGTCCGCTTGATACTTATGTCGCTACATTCAGAAGCTACCCAGAAAGCTCCCTTCCGCTACTTCCTGGCTATCATTACACAAAGCCCCCTTTTCGTGCCTTGCAATAAGCCAAAAATGGTGATATTATATGCATGAACGAAAATAAGAAGTCACATGTTCTACGTGAGCAAAAGGATTATCTGCTAAATTTAGTTTTGCTAGAGGTTATTAGTTCAATAGCATAAATTGTGCGCGCGTTGTCTATTTCACGCAGTCCAAGCTTTATTCCCGTGTTTCGAAACTTCGGTAGGCGTCGGGACGCGTCCCGTTCGTTTTGCTGCGCGCGGCTGGGAACGCTAGAGTTCACGCAGCCATCCGCACTTTTCGCTGCGGTCGGGTAAATAGAGAGTTTTAGCAAGTTACGGAAATACGGTACGCAAATACGGTAAGGCAGTGCGGTAGCGTTCCTCCTTTCCCGCTGGTTGCACTTTTGCCGCTCCCCGTTCCAGTGACAATGCGTACCCCATACGGCAGGTGTCTCGTTAACAATGTGTGGGCTGACAGGCAACAATAAGCCGTGACAACCCCACAGTAAATTTTGAAAAAGCTTTTGTGGTGTTGGGGTGCCTTCACCGGCAAAAGGTCGACGACCTGGAAAGGAGGAGCGGTACCGTCATACGGTAGCGTATTTGCGTACCGTATTTCCGTAACTAGCTAAAACTCTCTAATATGGCTCGCTAACTGACGGCTTGCAAAATAGTTACTGCGCATATGCGAGCAAACTTGTTTTCCACACGAAAGCATCAACCACAGACTAGCAGAGGAATATTTCCCATTTACCACTAACCCCTGTCTTTCCTTTCTTTCGTTTTCCCCTTTCTCTCAGAGGAAGAGGAAACTTACAATGAGGCGTGACATTCCTGAAGAAGCCTTAGTGCTGATCCTGCACCTTCGTATGAATGTGGGGGGGTCAACACGCTTAGAGGATAAAGCAGTCAGGGAAGACGTTTTACAGGTGTTTGCAAAGTGGGCGCCAAAGGGGTATTCAGACGGGGGAGAAATGCTCGGGGGGTAAAGGTGGAGCCTAGTGACGTCAGCTCGCGAGGAGAAGTCTCCACAAATGCCCCCCCCCCACTCACACGGACGAGGCAAACGGAGGGGGAGACCAGTGTTACTAGGCTACTCTGGTGGCTTGCACCACCCGTTTGACGAGCTGCTGACGACGAGCTGCAGACGACCATCCAGCTGCAGACTGGACACCCACTGCCGCTCTCTGCAGGAGCAAGTGCAACAATGTGGCCAAACAAGAGCCCGAAATTCCGCCACATCCTCCACCGCAGGGGGATCGTTTGTCCTTTCAGGGGTATTGAGACGGGGGAGGAATGCTCGGGGGAGACGAGGGGATTGCGGATCACGTGACCGCGACGTCACGGATTATCGAGTGGGCGTGACCCCCCCGCGCCTCCTCGGAGGAGACGGGGACGTTTTCCCCGAAAGGACAAACAATCCCCCGGCGGTGGGGGATATGGCGGAATTTCGGGCTCTTGTTCGGCCACATTGTTGCACTTGCTGCTGCAGAGAGCGGCAGTGGGTGTCCAATCTGCAGCTGGATGGTCGTCAGCAGCTCGTCGAACGGGTGGTGCAAGCCACCAGAGTAGTCTAGTAACACTGGTCTCCCACTCCGTTTGCCTCGTCCGTGTGAGTGGGGGGAACTTGTGGAGACTTCTCCTCGCGAGTTGACGTCACTAGGCTCCGCCTTTACCCCCCGAGCATTTCTCCCCCGTCTGAATACCCCTTTCGGGGAAAACGTCCCCGTCTCCTCCGAGGAGGCGCGGGGGGGTCACGCCCACTCGCTAATCCGTGACGTCGCGGTCACGTGATACGCAATCCCCCCCGTCTCCCCAGAGCATTCCTCCCCCGTCTGAATACCCCTTTACTGTCGTAGGTTTTCGATAATCTGTATTCTCTAAAAAGAAAAACACCCAGTATACTATACATACACGAGGGATGCTTAGAACTTCATAAGAATATTAAAGCGAAACCTAGTTGGACCGATGGCGATGTGTAATTTAAACTGAGCCCACGCGGCGACGTATTGAAAGTTGGTAAAGTCATTCCAGTGTACAAATCTGGTGACCCGAACCACCCGGGTAGTTATAGACCAATAACTATTCTCAGTACAGTGAACACCCTATTCGAAAAACTCATTGCATTACAAATAAATGCATTCTTTGAGAACAATAACATTATCTGTCCGCAGCAGCATGGTTTCATTGCAGGTAGATCTACTGCAACCGCCGTTTCAACACTTTCACAATTCATTAACGCCGCTCTAAACAGGCAGGACGTTGCAGTATCAATATTTCTCGATGTAAGGAAGGCGTTCGACACAATCTGTCATGCTAGACTATTTGAAAAGTTAGTCTTGTGGAGTCGTTGGAAACGCGCTTCAATTCATCCAGAGCTATTTCCACGCACGTAGACAGCAAGTTGTAATTGACAAACATTGCTCTACTTTTGCTGATGTCACATGCGGAGTACCACAGGGATCGGTTTTGGGTCCCATTTTCTTCTCTTTATACGTCAATGATCTACCGCTAGCTCTTAAGTTCACAAAAGTCCTAATGTATGCTGATGATACAGCATTACTTTACTCAGGTAACTCACTTCCTTCACTGCAAGACGTTATATCGAAAGAAATGACAATAATAAATAAGTGGTTTACAGAAAACAGGCTAGCCATAAATACTGAGAAAACTCAATACGTCGTATTTCACTCAAGCAGAAAAATAGTGAACTACAGCAGCCTTAATATTTCTCTGACCAACCAAACTCTGAATAGGGCCGACTTATTCAAATACTTGGGAATTCTTTTTGACCATCACTTGCACTGGAGAGACCAGATCAATGCTGTGTGTAGAAAACTAGCTTTCAGCTGTTATGCACTGGTCCGTTCCCGCCAATATTTTCCTCGTTCTCTACTTCGTTGCATATATTTTTCTCTGTTTCATTCACACCTCGGCTACTGCTGTGAGGCCTGGGGCCTAACATACAAAACTTATTTAAGACCTATACTCCAGTTACAAAAACGTGCTTTAAGAATAATAACACTCTCCCCCGTTCATTACCCCAGTGGCACCCTATTCAATGATCTTCATATTCTCTCATTTACGGCGCTAAGAAATTATAAGGTAGCTTGCCTAGTTCACAAAATACTGTACACAAACTTTCCACTACCCAACACCATATTCAACTTCCCGCGTGCAACACCAGACAAACAAGTCAGTTAAATTTAAATCTTCCTCCCTGTAACAACGTTTATGGCGAACGATTGCTAGAATTCTTCGGAGCTGTAACCTGGAACACTGTGCCTCTGGAAATAAAAACTACGCGTAACTTCAACCTTTCTTGCAAACGCTTTTTCTTGTCTAATGAATTGTAATCACCTTCCGTACGTAGATTGTACATCACTGAAACTTCCATATGTATAAAAGCAATCATTTTTCATGACCAATCATGTGCGTTGCTAACTTTTATGTATTTTCTCTATTGGACCGGCTACTAGCCACGTAGGCTATTGGTCCAAATATTATGTACGCATTTTTTGTATACATGTCTTAATAAACTCATTTTGATTTGATTTGATTTTGATTTGATATAGGCAGTGTACAGTGGGGTTTTCGAAGTGCGACAGCAGCGCAAAAGCCCACAGCGTAGCCAGCACAAGCCGCCACTTTGAACCCGTCCCCGGCTAGAAGCGAACACGACTCGTGCTTCTCCCACCGTCTAGACCGTGCATGCTTGGCGGGGCTATCGCCGCAGGACCGGTGTGGAGCACGTGTTCCACCCTTCTTCACGCCCCTATTCGCCTTTTCGGTCGGTTTCAAGATTGCGATAGCAGCAGCAGGTGTTGCACCCAAGAAACTTCCGGTCACTTCAATTATCACTCTCTAACACCGAAGCAGAAAGCATGCTTTTGAAGTTGTGCCAGAGTAAGGAAAGACTCTTTTTCCGCTTTCAAGTAAAAAGAAGGCGCTGAAAGTGAAGGACTAACTCTTATAATGTTGCGTGTGCAGCTCAGTAAAATATTTTATAAAATGTTTGGCCAGACACAGGGAGAAAAGTGTTGAAAATGTGCCGGTTACTCGCTAAGGCTTTTGTTCCTCGACAACGCTACTCGGCTACTCCGGCGCACAAAACCGGAAGTCGTCCAGCAGCTTTGTTTGTAAACAGCGAAAGGGTCTATACTTCGTCTTTGCGCCCTTCGCGTGACCAAGCAGTGAAGTGGACGAAGTGGACGCTCACTTAGCGCGCTAATGTCATTTTTTTTTTCGCTCACGCGAACGCCGCACAGACGAAGTAGATGCGCAGCTGGCGCGCTCAGTTTTCTTTTTTACCGTATTTTTTGTACCACGACCAAAAAAAAAAAAAGCTTTGCAGTCAGATGTACTTAACTAAACCTGTACCGGTACTACAGCTTTCCGCTGCGATACGTGACAATAGCTTGAGCGTGTTAGACTTACACAAAATTGGCACCATCCGGCGCAAATGTATCTTTCATTGCGTAATAGGGCATAAAAGCGCGCGAGTTCATACGTCAGCCCTTCGCTGTTACCCGCGCTTTTGACGTGACGGAGTTCGTTTTGCTATTGACGTATACGTTTCTGACGATATCAGCACGGACTTTCTTTATTTCTGCAACTTCCGTACTGCCGAATAGAACAGCTTCAGGTTTACCTCACAATTGAACCAGCGCTACGAAAGGTCCTCGACTGAGGTAATGTCCATAAACATAACTCTCGCGGATGTGCGATTCCGCGAGTCCCGGCCGCGGCGGTCTCATTTTCGATGGAGGCGAAAATGCTTGAGGCCCGTACTTAGATTTAGGTGCACGTTAAAGAACAAGATAGATTTACCAGCGCAAAAAAGACAGGACATTTAGGAAGGACACACACACATAGCGCTGCTTGTTAAAGAACCCCAGGGGGACGGAATTTCCGGAGCCCTCCACTACGGCGTCCCTCATAATCATATCATGGTTTTTGTGACGTTAAACACCAACAGTTACTATTATTACTGCGATTCCGCGACACACACACTCAGCTGCATTGCTGACTATGTCCGTTGCGTGCAAATGTATCCGTTTCCACAAATGGCTGAAGCATACGACTGTAATTCAGCGTCCTAAGCACGTAGGTGATCATTCTCTTTCCTTCTACGTTTGCGATCTGTGGCAGTGAAGTGAAAGATGCGACTAGTTTCACATTTTCATCAGCGTTAGTTTTAAGCGTGGGATAATAATAATGATAATAATTGTTGGGGTTTAGTCCCAAAACCTAGATATGATTATGAGACGCCATAGTGGAGGGCTGCGGAAATTTCGACCACCTGGGGTTCTTTAACGTGCACCTAAATCTAAGTACACGGGCCTCAAGCATTTTCGCCTTCACCGAAAATGCTGCCGCCGCGGGTGGGATCCGATCCCGCGACCTTCGGGTCAGCAGTCGAGTGCCATAACCACTAGACCATCGTGCCGGGTTTTAAGCGTGGGATAGACAAGACGTAAACAAGTTGTTCACAACATGAATAAAAGCCAAAATCAGACTTGCCAGTATTCGAAAGTGTCCAGAATAGCACCCCCTGGACCTGGGGTGTCGTCTGCTAACTAGTCGCAGCAGACGACTGTGCGCTACGCCGTGCGGTTTCCCAGTTTACTTATCTTTATTTTTGTCATTGACGTCTTTTGGGTACAGAACTTCGTTTTAATCATGATACTTCATGCAAGAAAAGAAACAGTCAAAACCAGGCGTCTATCGTGCTAGAAAAGCGAACGGTCTTACAGAAAGTTAACAGAAAGATGCACGTCGCGCCATCTGCAGCGACAGAAGAGAAGCGCTAAGCAGACGACGGAGGGCGCACGAAACGCGGCATCTCTTGAGCTTCTGTGTGCTGTACAGTTCTCTGTTCGGCTCTATCTTTTACTTTTATTTTTTTTCTACAATGGAATACGTGAGCCTACTGCTCCACAGTTACGCTTCCCGAACCCAGGTAAGCAAACTAGAAGTCCGTGCATCATGGTTCGCCACGACGTAAGATGTTATACCGGTGTGACACGGGGCACTGCTGATTGCGATTAAGCCCGATAGGTATCAAATCTCTCAGCAGTGATTGGCTTCCTTTATGCAGCTTGCGTAAGGAGCCAATCGCGATCGAGAAATGCGATCCGGATCAGGCCCGATCGTGATCAAAACTGACCGCGTGATCAACACCGGTAATTAACGCTACTCCAGCATGTGCTTATAGCTATAGCGAAGACATGTTCTCTATACAGCTTCGCCGTGAAATCCACCCCAAAACACAAAATTTAAGGAAATGTAAACAACTTTCGGGTACTTGTTTACCAATGACTTTTTAGCAGTGTTGTCGGTAACGCGTTACAAGTAACGGCGTTACCGGTAACGCGTCACTTTTTTCGGTAACTTAGTAACGTACTCGTTACTATTTCGGAACTATAACGGGTAACGTACTTCCGTTAAAGGGGTACTGACACAAAATTTCGCGGCCGAGATAGCCTGCTGGATCGATTTCCGTGTACGTGCGTGCACCATCTGCGAAATATCGACAGCGAATAAAGGTTGGAAGGTATTTTATATGAATATTGAAGTTCGCGTGCGCGATCCAGCATTATAGGGCGCACCTATTGCATTGACACCCTCGGAGGTGACCCGAGGTGACCCCCCTACTTCCCCTACGTAACCGTTGTAGCCGGTACAACAAGTTGTGATGACGTCGTAGCCGCCATTTTTGTTTTGACGCGCTCGCCGCTGCGCTGTTGGTGTCTCAAGGAAATCGTCGCCAACAGACGACAATGAGGAGGACGACGACAACGAGGACGATGATGGCGACGTCATCGCGCAGCACGTGCGGCAAGCGTGCGAATGCGAGGAGACGACGCGAACAGCGCGGAAGTGCGTCACACTTCTGTGTGCTGACGTGATCGAGCGCTGCAGCCGCTAGGTGGTGATAGTTGCACCCGGAGGCTTGTCGTTTTTGAAACCAAAACTGACACTGGTCGGTAATGAGGAGCCTGTAATTAATTATCTGTCGCGCGCTGCAGCAAACGATGTGCCGTGTTATGACTAACAGGCCCCCAGCAACACATTGCAGCAAAAAAACGCGAGGCCAAAATTTTTGTGTCAGTACCCCTTTAACATTTTTCGGTAACGTGAGGTGTCACGTTACTCGTTACTTTTTCATCCTGTAGGTGCCTTTTTCCCAGAGCTCGCCACGACGAATTCTTTTGTCGCAGCCTCGGAATGTTGTCGGCCTGCCAGGCATTAACAAAGAACGTGGGGGCGGAATCACTTTTGTTTGTGGAAAATGCGGGGACCAATTCCTAAGACGCGCCGACTACCTTTGGAAAAAGTTGGGCCATCGCCACACAAAGCTTAAAAAAAGCTGCGGAATCCGCCATGAGAAACTGTACGGACATGTTTTTCGTGGAAGTGGATTGTAGCAGGTGGATTGCTGGCACCTGCGCCTTTTCGTGCCCAAGAGACAGGCTGCCCGAAGAAAAAAGCGCATGGGCTGGTTTACTCCATACCATGTGCTGATCGTGAGGCTTCGTACGCGGGGGAAACAAAGAACATCTCCGAGAGGCAACATAAATAGGACGTTGACGGGTGACAAAGTCGTAAACTCGCTGGGCACAGCGTGGTGAAAGACCAGCGCATCGAATTTAACAAGCCCCGCGTCGTTGACTTAGAAGCCAATTACTATAAGCGGCTTTTTGTGGAACCCATCCAGGCGACAACTGGTAACGTCAACCGGTCTACAGGTGCTCTGCCGATCGAGAGTCTGCCTCAACGGAATTCTGCACATCATGGAGAATAGGCGTGACCCCACGGCAGGAAGAAGACCCTCAAAAAGAAAACGAGTGGGACGCGAAACGTCTAACTTTTTCTTGTAACGAAAAAAAAAAAAAACTTACTCACTACCTTGGTTGGCGTCGCTATGTCACACGAACAGCTTTAATCGCGGTTAAGCCAACTACGGTTACGGCTAACCACGGTTACAGGCAGGTGTTTATCGCAAACGGGTAATTCCACGAGAGATCGTCACGGATCCGAAAATGGATGTTTTAGATTGAATTGATTATTTTGCATTTTATGCACATGTGACCCAGTAGCCTGAAGAGGAACCTAGTTTTATTATTAGCTGCATAATTTACGAGCAAAAAATAGCGAACATATTCAATACAGAGGGACCGATTTTATTACCTCTCGTTCTCGAACGTTCACAGTGATGAAAAACGCAAATATTACCGTTACAAAGACATTTTGTGTATGACATGTATGCGCAACAAAGAGTAAAGTAACATTGTTTGGAACTTGTAGAGCGAAGGAAACTATTTTTGAAGTGTCTAAATATGCGACATTTTTTATAGTTGCTACATAATAGTTGCTACAACGTTGATAAGGCTTATCAACTTTGTTTTGAAAATGAATATTGCTTCTTTCTATCTGCAACTACAGTTAAGTTTCTGGTTATTGAACTCCTGAGCGAATCAGGCTGATCTTAAACACTCTATACAGGTTAACAGGTTGTATAGGTTAAAGTGAACAAAAAATGTATATTCTCCGATATTTTTTCAGTGACTAGGCTATTAAATCATTCCTTTATTACTACAAAATTTGCGCATCTATTTTGCTAGTAGAAGCACGCCGTCAGAATTACTGTAAACTTATTGAAAGTTCAGTGATGCTTTCTTTGCGGATAGCTTTAATAATTGAATCTCATAGTGTGTATAATGTCACATTGAGAAAAACGGCTTCACCATGTGCCAGTTAGAAGCCATCACATGCAATTCTACAGGCAACTTTAAGCCACTATAACGTAGCTAAAGTCCGGTACATTTGTGGAAATAATTCTCGTTAAAGCAGCATTTTGGGTGCAATCGTTGTTTGGGTTCTAAGTTTTATGTGAAACGTAAATTTGTGATTTAAAAAAATTCCTAATCCGGGTTCCTGCAGCAAAGACACATTGATTAAAATTTATGATTGCGGAGTAACGGCAGAGGTAACGTCCGTTACCTTTTTTCGGTAACGGTAACGGTAACGCGTTACATTTTTTTGTAGGTAACGTAGGGCGGTAACGCGTTCCTTTTTTTATGGTGTAACGAGTAACGTATTTAGTTACTTTTTTTCAGTAACGCCTACAACACTGCTTTTTAGCTACCACGAATTAGCAATCGGACACGCTACGTTATAAGCGCGAAGCTGAAAATCCTGAAGATTTTTTTTCCGCCTTATTATAATTGGTAGCTGTGATGTTGGTTTAAAAACCAGCTGTTTCTGAACGGTAGCAGCCTTATCTCAATCTGCGTCATGTAATAGAAATGCTTTTCTCGGTCTCCATGCCTCAGCGATGACGTTGCCGCGAGTACTTATTTTTCATATTGTACCACTGTCTGGCGGGAAATTTCGCTGCACGGTCCACGCGAATAACTCTCGTGTCACTACAGGAATGCTGGGATATGGAAAGTTCGGCTTGCACTCTTCACTTGGTCCGAAACGAGGCTGCGCAAAGAGCTTCTTGGAGTTTCGGTTTTTCTCCAGTACATCCTGGCATACAGAGCGTCGTTATGCATAGGTCGGCATACTCACTCGCGCGAACCACTGATTACCGCTCGTCCCACACTCATTTCACAGGTCGAGAGCGTTAGCGAGGGACGAAGGGTTTGAATAGACGTCGTAATAGCCAGTGAGTTTGAGCGCACGCGGGTCGGAATGGTTGCTAGCAAGTGCGTAAATGGGAGTTTCTGTCGACCATTCAGTGTTGACCAGTATGAGTTTACAGAGATTATGTGAACGCACTGTATGAGCACTCTTCCAGAGAATGAGCCAATGTCCGCTTATTTTGCGAACCTATTTTCAGGTAACTTGTGCTAAGTATTAAAGGGACACTAAAGTGAAGCATCAGATCAGTTTAGACAAATCATTTGTTCAGAACTCTGTTGTCATTAATTTCGCCATCATGCGTTAATTATTAGAAGAGGAAGGTCAAAGTTTCATCTTTGAATTTCGTGCCGAAACTTCAGCACTTTTTTTTTTCCAGCAACCTTTCCTTTCCGAGATGTCCGTATGGATTTCCTTGTGGCTTCGTGCTACAAATGGGTGGTTGTCAATCCGCTTTTTTCACGACGCCCCGGCGCATGTGCCCTTCCCCTAGCGGAAAAGTCGCGAAACGTCTCTTCATCTCGGAGGCTTTGCTTCTGGCAATACCGGTTGTCCCGGCCCCTACCAAAACGGCAGAAGGCAGCGCCGGAAAATGGAAGAGGCCAGGGCAGTAACTAGGTTCTGACACCCCCCGAAATTTTTTCATGCTTTAACTTTTCGGGTGGCACTAAAATACTTTCACGCCTTCACAGCGACCACGAGTTGCCAAAGTTAGCCGTTCTACGCAAAAACACCCCCCGAAAAAAATTCCTGGGTACGGCCCTGGAAGAGGCGGATTATCCCTTTCATTACCCTTCCTCCACCGTGCGGTGTTCCGCAGAACTCGTTCGCAATATTCTGTGTCCATGTGATTTGAGTTGTTGACTAATACGCCCTCGCGCTGCCAATTGCTAACATCCTGGTTAGCTCATTTGGTAGAGCGACCGCCCCGGAAAGGTGTTGGCCCCGGTTCGATCCCCCAACCAGGACGAATTTTTCTTCAACTTGAACATTTCCTTTCCGGGAGGTCCGTATAGATTTCCTTGTGGCTTCGTGCTACAAACGGGTGGTTGTCAATTATCCCTTTCGTGAACGTCAGTGTTACGTCACCAATTTCAGTCTTTTTGCGCATTTTGGCCACATGGCTCAATGGAAGTTTCTGAAGCTTGCTGTGTTTAGACTTTCTGTCCCTTAGGACACAACGTAATGTTTAGCGACAATCTACTACGTACGTCCTGGGGCGTCGAAATCTATGACGTCATGGCGAGCTGGTGCAGGAGCCCAAAGGCGGCGTCGCCAGCTGTATTTCCTTATCGCGCGTTTTCTCGCCTACTAAAGGCCTGACCACACGTACGCGTTGCAGCGCGTGGCGTGTAGAGAGAGAAGAGGTTCTTGGTGGAAAATAGAAAGGTGGGGGAGTGACATAACTGCCTCTCAGTCGAGGACACCACAACCGGGGTAAAAGGGAAGGAGGAGATATATGGTGGGAGGGAAGGGAATGTCACAACAGGTAGAGGGCAGAGGAAGGGAGAGATCCCTCGTTGTCATCGCTAATCAGGCGTTGAGCACGGCCTAGACGCGGTCTGCGAGTTGCGCGGCATCACGAGCACCGCGCGTAGGGCACCGCGAACACGGTCCATGGCTCCGGCCGGGTGCAGCACATCGTTCATGGAGGCGCGCGCCAGGTGCTCCGGTCCCTCCTGCTCGCACTGCGGACCGTCTGGCCCGCCGAGCGCCGGCACCGCCCTGTGCGGCGACTGCGGTGAGGAAGAAACGCTCCATCTCCTGTACGTCTCCTGTACAGCGTGCAGCGTGGCGTGTAGACGCGGCGCTGCGCCATCTCCCAATGGAGGGAGAGGGCGCGCGGCTACACGAAGCTGCGCGCGCTCTCTTTACAGGGAGAGTGCGCGGCGCCGAGTCTGCACGCCACGCGCTGCAGCGCACACGTGTGGTCAGGCCTTAAGCGTCTTCTCGCGGCAAGAGTGGTGCTTTTGGTAATGTGAAATAGTAATTCACTAATAAAGAGAACAATTGTTTAAAGGGACACTAAAGGCAAATATTAAGTCGACGTTGATTGTTGAAATAGCGTTCCAGAAACCTCGTAGTGCTTTTTTCGTGCCAAGGAAATGCTTATTTTGAAAGAAAATCAGGTTTTAGTGGTCCGCACGGCGTTAGTGCACTTCAAATCACCCGCCTGAACGGGCCTTCTGACGTAGTCATATTTAAAGAAAAGCGGCGCACAAAAAGACGAAGACAAAGAAGGGAACCAAACACAGCGCTGTTTTGTTTCTGACGTAGCAGTTGCCGTGCCCATCGTTGCCCGCCTTTACTGCCCGGCCGCCGACGCTAGGGTTTCTTGCGGCCATAAACAGCGGCCATCAACGTTGCCAAGACGCAGCCACGGGCCACAACGAAACTATGTATAGTTCACTGTAACGAAGCTTAGCTTGGCCAGCAGCAGTAGTAGAGTATCAACAATGTGAAAATAGCGAGAGCCAAGCACACGCAGCTTTACGCGATACCGAAACTACCATTGAGACGCGCAGCTCGGAGAAAACGGAAGTTTTGAACCACTCGCGCAGTTCCGCATGGTAACGCCGAGAGGTTCTTTTTTCCATGATTCAAACAGAAACGAACAAGGAGCATTTTATTATGTCTTGTGATGAACGGAAGGTTCTTTATCGCAACTAGTTCGATTACTAGTGGTTAATTGTACTCGGACTCTTGACGTCATCGGGATCATTTCCAAAATGTCCCACTCGTGACGCACATCGTGTCCTACATTTACCTTAATTTCTTGATTAGTAGAGCACTGTTGCTGATACTAATGACGTTTTAGACATTCTCACACATTGACCTTTCACTCTGACATAAATTGTTATTTGCCTTTAGTGTCCCTTTAATGTCACCCAACTACACGATTAGAGAACATTAACTCGTCAAGCAAAATTGTCATCGGGAAAGTCCACTCCCGAAAAAAAAAAAATAAGTCTGTTGCTCAATCCGTGTGATACGTGGTAATACCTTCAGAGCTCGAGCGAAAGCGCACGAAATACGAAAATCCAACGGGCGACCATTATATGGCTGACCACATTCTTTAGCATGTGTGTTACGGCGACAAGTATTCCCGCAACATTTGACTACGTTTTGTTGTTCTTGTTTGTTTTTGTTCCTTGGAACAACTATTGAATCAGTGTAGCTTCCACAAGCGACGCTTTCGCTTTTGCCCGAACGTCGAAGAGTATAGAAAATAAGTCGGATTAATGCCCACTGGTATATTTCGTCTTATTTTGCTGTTTAAATATGATGTGATTGTTTCTCTCTCTCTCTTTAACCTGAGCTAACGCGGATGTTTTCTTTAGGAACGCTACTAGTGCGCCGCGCTTTGCCATCGCGGCTATCTTTATGAGGCGAAAATCTGTCATGATCACGAGACGGTACAAGCTGAAATATACCGTAGCTCGAGGCGCGCGAGCTACTCGTTCACTTCGTCTTTGCAGCGTCCGCGTGGCTTAAAAAATAGACTAGCATCCTCTCAAGCATGGCTCGAGGTGCGCGTTCACTTCGTCCTGTGTTTTGTGTGTCACGCAAGCCCTCGTTGACATACGTTATCGTTTGCAGATGCCGCATTTCTATGGAACTTGAAGTGCGAGAGGCCCGTGTACTTAGATTTGGGTGAACCCTAGGTAGTCGGAATTTCCCGAGCCCTCCTCTATGGCGACCCTTGTAATCATATTGTGGTTTTGGGACCTCAAACCCCAACAGTTATTAATCGTTTGCGGATTACTAATTTACCACTCAACCATGATCAGCCGGGTCGTTGAATGTACCGTAGTTAGGTTAACGCTATTTCAGCGTCACAGCCACCGTTCGCAATGTAAAGCAAGTCAGTGCTGCGATCGCTTCATACCCGTGGTTTGCACACATGCGATTTGCAGGGAGAACGTTGAGCGGGTCCTTGTAAACGCGAGATCTGAGTGTGCAGCAAGCTTTCGTTCACGGAACGCTGGCAAACGCTTAATTCAGTGCATATGTCGGATTTTCGCTTCGTTGTAAGCGAAAAAGGAGCATATGCGCATATCATTCTAGCCTGACCGCTTGCTCGCGCAAGGATGTATAATCAGCTGTTTACCTTTGTCTTGAGAGCCTTCACTGAGCAATTGCAGAAATGCGTATTAGTGCGCGCCTTCTTAGTCGAGCAGCGCGTCTTGTTTAGATGAACTGCGCTCACGTTGACGGAAAAACGTGCATCACGAGCGCCGGCGTACCTCGAGTTTTCCCGCGAAGTTACGGCGGCGGCCGTTTCCTCCGTCAGCAAGTGCTGCTTTGCAAACACCTGTTTTGTGAAAGTGTAGCAGTGTTTGTGAAACTTTGTAATTCTCCATGTACCTTAAAGGGGTATTCAGACGGGGGAGAAATGCTCGGGGGATAAAGGCGGAGCCTAGTGACGTCAGCTCGCGAGGAGAAGTCTCCACAAGTGCCCCCCACTCACACGGACGGGGCGAACGGAGGGGGAGACCAGTGTTACCAGACTACTCCTGTGGCTTGTACCGCCCGTTTCGCCAGCTGCTGACGACGATGACCCCAGCTACAGATGACCCCAACTGCAGACTGGACACCCACTGCCGCTCTCTGCAGGAGCAAGTGCAACAATGTCATGTACAGCGCAAAATTGAATTGACATGTACAGCGCAAAATACAACTCGGATGGCAAATAAGCACGCACGGCCAGCGCTGTTTATTTCTCTTTCCCCATCTCTCGGCAAAGATGCGTTCGCAGAATCGTATACGCGTAGAAATAGCTCAACATCGGTATACTACAACGGAAAATATTTATTATTACTCATATGAATTCATCTCGCCCGCTGCTATAATTAGCCTCTGCCTGTGTGAGCGGCGGGCAGCCTTCCTGAATTGCGTCCGGAATGAGACACTTTCCGGCTATTCCGAAAAAAATGTTAGCTATAGTTCAGCATAGTAATGCGATGCTTCGTGTGCATACGTCATTATAACGCCGCGAGATTTCAGATTTGTGATGTCCCGTAAGAAGCAGGCCATTTTATGGCAGACCGAAAAATTTTCGACGAATGGCCAAGAAGCAATGGTCAGAAATATGCTGCATTAAATATAGCGTGTTCTCTTAATTTTTACGCAGTCGTGCATAAGTGGTCACTACGTGACTGATCATTCTCGCGTCATTTGTTGCATCGCGTTACGAGCAGGTGTTGTGTGCATCGAGCCTGAAAATTTCGACCAATCAGAAACACCTAACGACCAATGCGGAAGGAAACAATGCGGGGTAGGTTAACGTTATAATCGCCCACATTTTTTCAAAGAAAATTCGCGCTTACACTGTTCGCATGTGCGCATTTCCTTGGAGGGGCCGGAAGGCCTTCCAAGCAACGTCGTAAATGCAAATACGTTGAGAATAAAGAATGTAATACGCCTCTAATACAAATTCTTGATTTTAAGGGAATCTTGTGGTTGACAAGTTAACAACAGTGGTAATGTAGTAGCAGTAGCAGTAGTAACAACGTACTAGAAACACTATTTCGACTAAAAAAAACAAGCAAGGCAAAATATAATAAACGCAAACCTGGATATGTGCAAGAAAGTGCACTATTAATTAATGCAAAGAAAAGATGCACTAATTGCTGCCTACATTATAAACGCAATTATTAGTGAGCAGCTTTTAGACATTAACGAAGTGTCATTGAATGATACAAATCTAATACTGGGAAGGCCGCCATGGACATAATTGTATTCATGCATAAAGTTGTTGCGTGGTTAATGTATAAAAAGTGTTGCTCGTAATACTATTACACGCATTACGCACAGCATATGTATGGTTGTCCCAGGGTATGCTACGTAAAACGGACTACACTTTTTCTGTAATGTTATTAAATATAACTAAGCAAATTCTCATCGTATATAAAAATCACATCAAACTGAGTGCGAATGAAGTGCTCTCTCTATCTCTCCATGTGTATATATATATATATATATATATATATATATATATATATATATATCGAAAGGACGTTTATTGGCGGGCACTACAGCGGCAGTCAAGGCGGGGACCGACTCTCAGCACGAGCTGCGTTCTCTCCTAAAGGGGAGCCGAAGAGGGCGACCCACTAGAAGGTGCTGGAGAGAACCAGGGTGTCGGAACGAAATGTTTTTCGTTTCGGTTTTTGTTTCGTTCCGCCGCAAAAAAGTTCCGTTCCATTTCTGTTCCGGAACGAAAAAAAAAAATGTTCCGTAACGGTTCGTAACGGTTTTTTTTTTTGTATGTAAAAAAATGAAGTTAAGGTAATCATAAAGAACATTGGATTTGTGATGTAGTTACTAGCCCTCCTATTAGGAAAGTGGGACAATGGTAAAACACGTTCTTCAGAGGAGCGGAAGTAACTGTACCACGAATTCCTCCCAACTTGCACAAGCTAGTATTAATTTCAAAGTCATAGTATTTATTTTCTCAAAAGACAAATACGAATTTTTTAGTGGGCTCAATGCTTTGTGTCAAGGGAGTGAGCACGATCTCAGAAGCAGTACGTCATTGCGTGTACTCTCTGAGGTGCGAGACCGCTGTTCTGATAAAAAGATCGCCAGGCCTGCGCGGAACACGCAGCACAGTCACAACGAAAGCTGGAAGAGCGGACTTTGTAGAGCCCGTTGGAGAGTCTCTTGGGGCAATAATACAAGTACACGTGCAAGGTACCTACTACGCCATCAATCATCCCAATTTTTCTGAAATAAAGAAGTTCCCACTATGCCATTTTTCGTCATTCTTCGGAGTCTCGTGGTACACGCTACACATCTGTAAGGCATTATGTACAGTTTGTGCTGTGACTGATGATGATAAAGAATTATGGCTGAGTACTTTGCAGTTGGTGGGAAGCAGTGTTGCGGAATGGGCGCCTTCATTCCATTTCAATTCCATTGCGGGGAATTAGAACTTGCCGCAATTTCATTCCTTTCAATGCCTCGGAATGAAAAAATTTACCCATTCGCACTCTGGGAACAGCCGGGCAGTTCAATTCCATTCCTGCAATTCCTCAACGTAGAAGAGGCATCTTGATAGTTTTATGGAGTTAAAAATGAACGCCCCATAAAGCTGATGTCATCAGATGCATTAAGAACTGTAAAAGTGCGCAAAACACGTTATCAAGGTCGAGGGACAGTAGCTTGGTGACATATCTCGTGCAGTACAGAACGGTAGCGTCACTTCGGCGAAGTTCTGTGTAGAGAATGGCTGGGCGTCGCGTTTACCCATGCGTATGCATTCCGCATAGGGATGGCCGACACCATCGCCTGTGAACACTGCGGCGACGAAGAAACAATTCGACATTTTCTGTGTGACTGTCCGGAGTATAGCACACAGAGACAATCTCTTTACCATGCTTTCAAGTTACACGACCAGCCTCTATCAGAAGAAAGACTACTACGCCATCGTCTAGACATAACGTCGCAGAAGAAGGCTTTACAAGCACTACTAGCCTTCCTGCGATCCCCAGCCCCAGTGCAGGTTAGCATACCGGATACAAACTTCTGGTTAACCTCCCTGCCTTCCTCTGCTCCTTCTCTCTCTCGTGCAGTACAGCCACCCTACTAATTTCCATAGGGGCAGTTCTCCCGCTACCTATAGTATTTGCATGGTCAGATGTTTGAACGAATGGTGGTGTTTTAATATTGTTTATGCTTAAATGCGTTAATGCTAAAATGACGACATGGCGCATTTTTATGCTGACAAAAGTAGTATTCAAGAAGACTAAGCAGTTTTGCCACGCGTCTGGAGCGGTCGTGAATATGGAGAAAACTAAGATTTGGTTAATGGGGAATAAGACCCTCTAGATCTGCTGGTATTAGTTGGAACAGTGCACCGCTCGGGCACCTTGTGCCTTTGTATCGAATACGGAACACTGGGCCGCACAGCTCGTCAGCACTCACGCTTGTCAAGCGCGCCTCGCAAGCATGGATGGGGTGAGGAGAACTTTCTGTGTTCGCCTGGGCGCAGGTATGCAATGTCTTCCTTGTCGCAAAGGGTATTTACGTGTGTCAGGTACTAAACTGCTCGTGAGATAAAGATCAGGCTGTGCACAGAGTATTCGCCACTTTGGTGTGGGGGTATCAATGGGAACCAACGCGCAGGGGTAACTTGTTTCTCCCTTCAGTATCTGCTGGGATAAGGCATTTGTTTGTACACTAACTTACGCCTCGGTTTCTAGTAGGCGCATTTCTTATAAATGTACCGTGCTTGTAATCAGCCAAGCCATTTTAAAAATACTGCTTTATTGTTAATTTCGAGGCTCTGACTTACTAATGTTTGAAGTTTGAAAAACAGCACGTAGACGAAAACGTGCTCTATTTTCGGAAAAAAAGCGTAATTTTATTCCCATTTCATTCCGTGCAAAAGCTGCTTAATTCCATTCTCATTCCATTCCTCCAAGCTTTGTCCCCATTCCATTCCGGGGTCGCGAAAATGTGGAATGATTCCCGAGTCATTCCAATTCTGGTGGGGCAACTCCGCGACACTGGCGGGAAGCATTAAACAACACACTCTTTGCGCTGTTAGCATTGTGTGATGACTGGTTGTTATTTTATTCTGCCAGGCTATATTACATATATTAACACGATTCCTTGCCCGACATGACGCCTGTATTGGCCGCGAGATCGAGCAGAGTCGGCACCTAGCGGCGAGTGGACGAAACCCCGTGGTGTGGATGGCTACTTGCGTCGTCTGCTAGCCACACCGTGCTCGCATGTGTGCGTACGTCATGCACGTACTCAGATTACAGCTTATTCCGTTGTGCTAGCGCAGTATCAAATGCTTGTACGTATGCCTACACGATATACATAAGCATTTCGCCTTACGAGACTTGTATGCATTCTGAGTGCATGCACGTGTCGGTATGGCGTAGGTCTAACCATAGTACCGTCCATTCGCCAAAATATTTCAATGTGGGTACCACTTTGTCGTTCAAACACATCACAGTGCATTTGCCGTCGTCCTAAACGAGAAAAAGTACTAAAAGTCGAGGTGGGAATGCAGAATTTTAAAGGGGTGGTGCCACTAAATTTGTGGCTTGCGCATCCTTTGCTGTAAGCGTTTCCTATAGCTCCAGGAAGCATGATGCACGCACCAAAATTAATCTATTTTCGCTAAATAATGTAATATCGCATTTGGATGTGGACAACTTTCGGTTTCGGTTTCTGGGCACCGAGGTTGGGCAGTGACGTAGAAGTGTAGGAGGCGTGGTCACGTGACCACACAAGGCTGTGACGCACTTAGCCAGGAAGCGATCGAAACTCGGCGAGTGATGTAGCAACCGATGCTTTGCCGGTGCTATAGTGAATTAGAATATATTCTAGTTCACTACAGCCGGTACGTACGTTGCGGAAGTGGCGGAGGTCCGGAGGTCACTCACGTTACTGCAGCAGACTTGGTGTGACGTCACTACAACTTTCGTTGACCATCCTACAGATGTACGTCAGTGTTGGCGCGCTAGCGATGGGTTTCGATCGGGAGAATGGGCATTTAGGTACACTTTGGAAGTGAATTAAAATATGTTCTAAACGTTTGCAGTGTCCGACCCTTCGTGTGGAATGTCCTTGCATACAGAGGAAACCCACAACAGGCTTGTTATAGCCTCGAAATTTGACGGCACCACCCCTTTAACGACACCATCTCGCGAAGTGTTGGCGATTTGGAAATCCTTGTGATACCGCAAAGGATGAGCTAGCGTCTGCAGAGGCCGGTTAGCAGCAAAAAAGACCTGAAGCCATGCATTTCTATAGCAGTACGCGCATTCATGCGAACAGAAAAGCAAGAGTGCACAAAGTTCTGCTTCATCTAATTACGCAGAAATACAGGCTCTCTCTCTTTTTTTTTTCTGTAGCCGCTAGAGCAAGAAGTAAATACTTAATTGACTCAGCCGCGCAACACAATTTATATTGTGGTATAGGCAAAACACAATTTAAACACGTGCAAATAAAGCAAGATAAAACATCGAGCACAGTGCAAAACACAAATGTGACCGAAGGCCAGCACCCCATTGATCGGCACTTTGCGCCTCTCTCACACGTAATACGAAGGTTAGGCGGGTTTCGTGCATTAATGTGGCAATGGAGAGCGTATACATCACCATTAGGCTGCAGTCAACGCGCTTTATTCGGTGACAATCGCCTCAAACCGCAAATGCGCCGACGGTGCTGCTACCTATAGCCCGATCTCGGCGAATAGAGTATTTTTGCGAAGGAGTTATAAGCACCAGCGTGGCACTGTGGTGAAAGACCCGACTGCCACGCAGAAGGCGCGGTTTGAAATCCCATCCGATCCTGTAAATTTGTTTCTCATTTAATTTTTTCTTATATCACGCGATTCGCCGCGAGATCGGGCTATAGGTGGCAGCACCGTCGCCGCGTTAGTGTGGATAGGCGGTCGGCGGCGCTTATATGAATGTACGCAGCGGCGCTTCGCCGTAGGCGGTTTGTGTCGATTGTCGGCGAATAAAGCGCGTTGATTGCAGCCTAATGGTGATATATACGTCCTCCATTGCCCCCTCAATGTACGAAGCCGGCCTAACGTTTCTATTACGTGTGGGAGAAGCGCAATCTGCCAGTCAGAGGGGTTATTGGCCTTCGGTCACAGTCGTGTTTTGCACTGTGCTGGATGTTTTTTCTGGCTTTATTTGTACGTGTTTAACTTGTGTTCTGCCTATACCACTATATAGATATAGTGTTGCGTGACTGAGACAATTAAATATTTACTTCTTCTGTATGTCTGCGTAATTAGATGAAGTAGAACTTTGTGCACTGCTTTTTTGTTTGCATAAATACGTAACCGGCCTCTGCAGACGCTACTTCATGCTTTGCGGTATCACAAGGATTTTGAAATCGCCAACGCTTTATGAGAGTGTCGCTAAAATTCTGCATTCACACCTCGACATTTAGTACTTCTTTCGTTTAGGACGACGCCAAATGCACTATGTGCTCTGCTTGAACGACAAAGTGGCACCCACATTGAAATCATTTTGGCGAATAGACGGTACAATGGTTAGACGTAGCGTCATACCAACACGTACGTGCATGCACTCACTTATTAGTCCATACAAGTCTCGGAAGGCGAAATGCTTGTGTATATCGTGTAGGCATATCGTACAAGCATTTGATACTGTGCTCCCACAATGGAATATGCCGTCCTCTGAGGACATGCATGACGTACGCACACATGCGAACACGGTGTGGCTAGCAGACGATGCAAGGAGCCATCCACACCACGAGATTTCTTCCGCTCGCCGCTAGGTGCCGACTCTGCTCGATCTCGTGGCCAATAGCGGTCACAGACACCGGCGGTGGCGGACAACTATGGCGCCAAAATCAGCTGTTGCGATCTCATAACAGCTTTCGCTGTAACAAACTTCGGCGCCAACAATGCCCTCTCTACGCTGGCCTGCGTGACAGGCGCGCAAAAGTCCACTTGCGTTAAAATAAACATCTCTGGTTGCCACTGTTTTCGTTTTTCGCACAATTTCAACATGTCTTTGCTTTGGAATTCCTGCCTGAGGTACGCGCTGATACTGTACCCTGAGAAATGCTCACATTGCATGAGCTAAGTTGCCCCGGATCGCGAAGTTTTCTCGTGAACCGAAAAACGGTTGAAAAAATTTCGGTTCCACTCCGGAACGAAATAATAAAGTTTCGGTTAGGTTTTCGTTCCGGTCGAAAATATTTCTTTTTTTTTTTTTTTCGTTTTCGGCTTTCGTTCCGTTCCGACACCCTGGACAAGTTTGTACGCCACTGCACTCGAAGGCATTCGGGAGGCGTCTTTCTTGCCAGAAGTGCGACAGGAAAGCTCCCTCGGCAAGGAGTGATAATTTCAAGAGCCCCGATGTCGGAAGCTCTTGACGCAAATATTATCTGGGGTCCTTGAGTGTTCACTTCCGATTTCCGCACTCCTGTGACAAGTTTTGTGAAAAGGCTCTTTCGTAAAGGTTCAGGTGAAATACGGCGTATAGCACAAAACAGTATAGAACAGTACCTAGAAAAAGAACAAAAAAAACCGAAAGCTCTGACACGTCTACGATAAACGCATAAATACTCGGAATGCCTAGGATAATGCGCGTCAACAAGGGCTTGTGAGATAAGGAAAAGATTAAGAAGCATGCGCCTGCACGCGACTATTTGTATTTTTTCTTTTGTTAAAAATGCAGACGACAAAGTGAGGAAGGAATGCGCAAGAACGTTTTTATTCTATTTGTTCTTGTGTGAGATACATGTGTAGCAGGGCAGAGATGGCCGGGCTGAGCGATATAGCTTGCTCTGGCCTGCTCTGGGAAAGGAGCACAAGGAAGCAAAAGAGCGATGAATGACGGAAGAGTACGGAGGTGCGTATGTACTGATCCGTCTTGTTGAGGCAACTCTAAAGTCGCGCGTCTGGTCCACTTGCCTGTGACTGCAACTGCGCTGTTGGCGTCAGGGCCAAGGACCTACACAATCTCATCACAACTCGTGCACTAGAAGATCTCATGTGTGTAGCTCTCTTGGTCATATGTTGCTGTGAGTTATCCCGCTTTTGTCAGCAAAATTTTCGGGTGTCTGCGCTAATAGTTTGTGATTGTTGCCGCGAAAATAAATATCGTGCTTGCGGCTGCCAGACAACAAAAGCCCCGATTTCCCTCTTGAAAAATAACGCGCGATTTTTAACCCTGAAATTAAAAAAAAGAAGCCAGACTGAGGGCTACAATTGTCCCACGCCAGCAGCGAATGACGTACTTGAGTATATATTTTCTTTTAATGTACCAACTGTGAGGATTTCGTTTTGATGGATTACTATATTACAGCTTTTTAAACAGGAGATATAAAAAAGCAAGGGTAGTACCACGACTGGCACTTTTGCAGCTCCTCGGGAGCAGATGAAACGCAGCTCGTTTTTCACGAGTCACTGCAAGACTGTTATTCTCGTCAACGCTTTGTCCTGTCAGGTTTTCCATCATCGTTACGTATGCCAGCTCAAGTTATTATAGCGACTCGCAAACACTTAGCACTGAAAATGACTAAGGCTCGCGCCTTTTTCTTTCTTACACCGGACGTAAATGGCAGGGATCTGTGTATACATGATTTATTCCATCGTTTACGAAGTGTCTGAGCCCGGTGCTCGACTGCTGACTCGAATGACGCAGGTTCGATCCCTCCATTTCACCTTCATCTCGATGGAGGTGAATCGCTAGGGGCCCGTGTACTGTGCGATGTCAGTGCACGTTAAAAATACAAAAAAAAAACAGGTGGTCGAAATTATGCGGAGCCTTCCACTACGGTGTCTCTCGTAGCTTGAATCGCTTTGGGACGTTAAACCCCATAAACCAATAAACCAACCGAGATGTCGGAGCCCCAGTATAGTGATACCGACTGACCTTATTCGCGCTGAGTCATTTTACCGGGATATTTGCCCAGCCATAGGATGCCCGTCGATCCAGTGAGCTAGCGTCACACTGGGCATTGCGTCACATAAAAGCGGAAATGCTGTACAGAGTGGTTGGCCGAGAATATAGGTTCTGTATCTCTACCAAGCAATGTGCGCATGATTTTTCCTAAACAACGCTTCCTGCGTATGGAAATCACGCTATATACGGCATTTTAATGGGCGAAATGTACCGCTTTTGGGCGCAAAATGTTATCAGCTCCTATGGGGGTAAGATTTTATTAGAGGACCATTCCGTAAAGTGGAAAATGCAGAAAACCTTTTCAGGATGACGGAAGGGAGGTGGAAGTAGGCCCATTGCCCCCCGCGACAGTACAGTCAATGTCGCCTGCACGTCCGTGGTCACATTCACCGCACCATGTGCACCAATCGATGGCTTTTGGTCTCGATTGGCCGACTGAGGACATCGTGAGCTGTAAACGCGCGCTCTGGTTGGGTGGGATCTGACGATTGCGGCGCGAATGTGTGTGCGCAACCTTGCCCCCCCTCCCGCGCCCTCAGCCTTGTTTTCTCTTTCGGTGGGCGCGTTCACCTTCGGCGCCTGGGAGTTCCTGCTCCGACTCAAGAGACCGTGTCAGGAGGAAACGGAAGCAGGTCACGCGGCGTGCGCCCGCGTATCTGTGCGCGGGACCGCGTTGATCAATCGGACGCTCGCGGGAGGACTCTTGTTCCGCAGTGCGTCGTTCATTGTCACGACGAGCCGAGTGTTTTCCGCGCTCTGTACTTCGAGAGCGCGACGTTCGTGACGAGCATCTACGTGAAAACCGTTGAGGCGGAGTTCCCGCTGCTGCACAAGTCGTTCGCCAAAATCAAGATTCTTCGGCCATGCGCGCCTTCCGCTTTTTTGAGCATCCAATTCAGGCCCGGATGTCACGTCTTTTTCAAAGCTTGGGTGGAGGGGGGCCTTAATCCGAAGACCGACCGGCGAACAGAAGAACGCTGGGAGGGTACAGAAGAACGCAGACGTCAGGGGCCCCTATCGCTTGGGGGCACCTTACATTAATACCTATATGTCAGCTTCGCGGTTAACTCTTATTACCGAGCGGCAGTTTCAGGTCCTCAGAGGCACTGGCGTCTGTCTTCAGCCTGTTTTCGAGTAGAATTTTCCACGTGCTGGACTGTTACTATGGTGTAATACACAATGCATAACGTTAAGCGCAGTACTGAATTGACGAGGACGGGACAGGGAGTGACACGCAGGGAGTGACACCTGTCCCGTCCTGGTCAATTCAGTACTGCGCTTAACGTTATGCATATGTCGCACCAACAAGGCCAAAGATCCACCCTTGTAATACACAACCTCTTGGTGACAAAGTGCCTGCACATGTGCACGGTCATGTTCCTAATATCACACTATATATGTAGCGCAGTTCAGGATTTCAAAAGATAATCTTTCAGTGGTAACAAACCAGGGCTATCTAAGATCACAGAGGTCACGTGAACCGTTGACAACACTCACACGTCCTCTGCTCGATTTGCGGCCGCCTGCTCACGTCGTTTCGGCGAAGGTAGCAGTGCGCGCGCGCGTTCTTAAAATGTTGGTGCAATGTCGATTGCACAGCTGTCGCTGCTTGTGGAGCAAAATGCAAACGCAAGGTTGAAAAGCTGCCTCGAAGAGCCGCTTGTGCTGCGGCGGCTCCTCTTGACCGCACAGCTGGCGGAACTGCTTTGCCGACACTTCCGCCGGAGGCTCGCTCGTCGCGAAAGGAGGAGCACAAAGGAGCGTGTTCCTCCCTGGCTCGCTTTGTTTTCCAACTTGCAGACACCGTGTGGCGAAAGGGAAAACAACCCCCGAAAATATCTGCGGCCCTCATTTATGAGGAAGTGCCATTTCTGATAAGCCGGCTAGCTTCTCGTTTCCCCCCGTTTCCCGAACAGCAGCACGGGCCGCTTCCGCCAGGCGGCGACAAACTGGTTTTGGCGCGACCACTTTCGTCTTCCATTTCCTGCGCTGACCCGAGGCGGGGCCGGTTGCCGGCGGGGCAGGGTTGGTTGTGAGAGTCGTTGGCCGGCCAGCGCCCAAAGGAAGGGGCAGCCCCGAAGGTCGCCCGGTAACTGACTTGCGCAACATGGGTCCTCTGAGGCTACAAACTTTCGGAGCGCTACACGGGGTCATTTTGCTCATTCATTGCGCTGCACCGTAGTGCATTTGAATATTCGCGGGGTGTTTCCCGACGTAGTGCTGTAAAAATGGCTTTACGGACATCATCGGGTCTGCGCTAGAATTCTTACGCTAAGTTTTGGTTCTGAACATTGTTTCCACATCTTTGTAAAAGTGCAAACTACTGATACAATAGAGAGTTTAAGCACTGGGGCCCCCTAGTGGCTTGCGTACCCGAGCTCTTGTGTAGCATCTCACTTATTCTAGCGGCAGCAATACTTGCCTTACTGCTCACGCATATAGAGTGTGTCTAACATGACGTGCGCTAGTGAGTGCATTTTGTTCATATTGACAGGGTTTTAGAAACTGTTGCAACTTTACAAATACCAATTCTGTCTGGCTATCATTGAAAGCTTTCCAATTTCATTCCCGGTTTTGGTTTGATTGAATGAAGTAACATAATGGTTTGCAAAATTGGCAGTGACAAACATTTTCACGAAATTTGTTCAGTGCAGTGCATTTGATCCTTGTATCTCATGTTGTCACTGACATGGTGTAGGCTGGCTAATAACACCTTGTTAGTATATGTGTGTGAATTTTGATTCAGGGTAATTATGGGAAAGTCACTAGCATGAGGTCGATATAGCACGGTTTGTTTTCTTGGGATTTAAGCATGGAAATTTAACGTTACAGAGCAACAGCAAGCACCTATTTTCTAGTTGCAAATTGATATGCTTAGATGGGTTTGTGTTTTGCAGAGAGGAGTGTGACCTCTAATGCTTTTTATTGTGTGAATCAGCGCCTATTAATGTTTGTCATAAATTAATATTATCGCCAATAAGTGCATGAAACTAGGTGTGCTTCGTAAACAACTTAAATAGTGCTGATTAACGTGCTTCCTCCGCCTAAATTTATAATTGACATTTGATGACAAAGGAGGCATTAGTTGCAACTTAATAGACAAGTAGAAAGATGAACCAAAATGAAAATTATCCCTAGCTTTTTCACATGTAGAGTGGTGACTGGCTATTAGGTATCCTTGGTAGAAATCATGCACACTGTAATCGAAGAAATGAAAACACATGCCTTTCGATATAACAAAACAGTGTTCGTAAAGCAACAACAAAAAACAGGCTTTGTAATTACCATTGGCTAGGTCACAAACAAAAATAACACCATTGTGATTTCTAAACTTCAGTCTTGTGAAAGTACGCGATTCATACTGACATTATGTAAGTGCACGCAAGTACTGGTGCTTTGTTGTAGATAAAACTGGATACTGCTCCAGTTTCCCCCACTAAGATAATTGCATAGCTCTATTTCACTTTATACCTGTGACTAATGAAACTGCCAAACAGGCTTCGTTATTTGTCTTGCTGATGTTGCCCGCCATGAATTTTGATAGTTACTTGCATTGCTGAGGCAACAGCAGTTCCATGTTTCTTTCCGATGCCGTATGCAAAACATTGTACATGGCACCTAAAGACTAAATTTTCATGTTCTGTTAGGGTATGCAAGATATTGTACCCCAAGTGCAGAGGAAAATGAGTGTATGTAAAATGTAGCTGCAGACATCTTATATGCTTCTTGCTGGACCTGTGCCGCATTGTATAAATGCCATACTTTATAGCCACTGTATTAATGTATTATACAAAGTGTAATATTTGCTTTATCATATGTAGCCATAATGTACTAAGGGGGTGAGGTCTCCATCAATCCGCGTTTCTGCGGCTTTTTTCCCTCATCCACCTCCATTTACCTCTATGTTGTACATGTGTGTAAATGGAAATCAATAAATCAAATCAAATGCAAGTTTGAATATGTGCAAGTGCTTTAGTAGAACAGGCTGAAAGGTCTTTGCTTTTGATATCAGTATACCATCGTATAGTGGGTTCACTTCTGCTTTCTTCTTGCACAGCGCTAACATGCAGTCATTCACTTGAGCACTTCTAATCATAACCCTGATGTTGCTGTGAATTCCTTGTCAATAACAAATATCACAAATGCATGCACATAACTTTATTTAAATAAATGCTGTAATGTCAGGTGCTTTTTTTAGCATACCTTAGAGTGGGCAATATTTGCTCCAATAACTCTGCTATGGAAGGTGGACAGTGATTGCGTCAATGGTGGTTTCTGGTTGTGGTGTGAGAAAAGCTGTGTGTAAATGTGCCATTCTAGCAAGTGTACTCTCAGTGTTTTTTTTAGACCTACTGAAGCCTAAAGAGAGAGCCATTAAGGTTAGTGCATTGCACCCCAACTAAATGGAGTGGTTTATTAGCTTAAACATAACAATACGTTCATGTAAAAAAAAAAAAAAAAAAACTTCTTACAGACGAGGGTCCCATATTCCGAGGACAATAGGGACTATATATATGCTATATATATATGATGAAAAGCACAATGTTAAAGAACATTGAAAGCATCAAGAAAATCTAGATAATACTGAACACAACCAAGCAACTATAAAAGCAAAAGATAATATGAAGCACTAAAGGCAAAACATGGAAATATTACAGAATTCCAAAAAGCAAATAAACAGGACAATTAGGATGGGGAAAAAGTCAATTTAATATATTAAGACAAAACACATGCGGGCTTTTTCAAGTGTGGAGACAGTGACCCTAGTTAGACAGTAAACAATTCCTAGATGAGATGGCTGGGAATGGCAAGGTTTTGATTCCGCGAATAGTAAAGGCTCTCATGGTAATATTAAACAGCCATATAACTCCAAGTTTTAGTAGTGTTTAGTAATGCGTCTCTGTTAATAACTTCGAAAGGTAGTCGATTAAATATTTTGAAAAATAAACAGACGCACTTGTATTAAAATAGCTTGCTCAGTGATAAAATGTGTTCCTTAATTAATGTAATGGCATTAGAAAGGACTGAAGGTAATTACACATACATATTGCTCCGTGATGAATGTGTTGCGCAGATAAATTGTAACAGTGATGTGTGGTAATCCCCAGGCAGCAATACCTTACTTCAAATGGCTATGGATGAATGAAAAAATAGACAGTCAGGCATCACATGAAAATATTGGGTGTCCAAGTTTCAAGTGCAGTTTTCTTTGTTAAGTGCAAGCCAAAGTTAAGATATCAAGCCATACTCCAAGTCAGTGCCACCATGAATACCGACTCAATAAGCCAGAAGTGCCCCTTGTTTAGAGAACATTTTCTATTATTTTTATTTAGTTTTGCATAATTGGCATATTTAAAAGAATGCAAATCAAGAAGAAGAAATGGATATGGGCCGGGCACGTAGCACGTCGGCAGGATAACCGGTGGTTGTTAAGGGTAACTGACTGGATTCCAAGATATGGTAAACGCGTGAGGGGGACACAGAAAATTAGGTGGGTAGATGAGATTAAGAAGTTTGTAGGTATAACGTGGCAGCAGAAAGCACAGGACCGGGTTGATTGGCGGAACATGGGAGAGGCCTTTGCCCTGCAGTGGGCGTAGACAGGCTGATGATATATTGTATGACAATTCTGTTTTTTGTGCTATGTTACGCTCCAAGATACCTCTAGGCCTATGCCAACTCCTTGTGGTGATGTATTTAAAGCTTAACCTCTTCTCTACCAAACAAAAATGTAGGCAAGAAAAAGAGATGCAATTTGCAAAATCTTATTTCACGTGGTTCCACAAGAAAAGCACTGTCATTTTCAATGGGTAAAAATGGGCGTCCACAAACTTCAGTCGGAAATATGGCAAAAACACCACCGCAAATGCGAAGTCTCACTTTCAGTGCTTCAAATATTTTTCAAATTAATCCCAGAGACAATAGCATAACTTTTCTTCACACTACTTTGTATGCAAAAAATATTAATTGCAAAACTTTAAGCAGTTAAACCTAAGCAGCCTTGCGCTGCGCGATCTGCCCTCCACCATTTTTTTTTTTTTTTGCTTGCATACCAGCTGCTAATGTTTACTTCTGCTGCTCCCTCTTGGACACTCTGGGCGACAAAGGCGCAAGTTGTGTAATTTGCTTAAGAAGTCATGTCCATGAACATGGACGCAGGTAACAGAGAGGTCGTATAACTGCATGTGGAATCGTTCCGGACTCCATCTAGTTGCCACCTTCATATGACAGGCCTTCGCCCAGGATGTCTTGCAGACAAAGAATGCTGGTTATAATAGCCCTCACCACCCTTTCCTATTGGGCTACATGCACAAAACAAATGTTTGTGTTTTTCCAAACATTTATTGTGTCTAAAGGGGGACTTTCAAATTAAAACTTTGAATGGGAAAGCAGGGAGGTGGCAACAGTACTACAACATTTCTGCAACAGCTTTCTGTGATGTCACAAATACTGAAACCTTTGCTCACAGCGAATAAATCGTTTATAAGTAAAGAAAGCATTGCATTTACAGTTTTCAAATCAAATGAAATCAAATTTTATTTCATCATACAACTGATGTTGAAAGCCGTGGACAAAAAGCCAGTAAGGCTTGACGTTGTTCATGGCCCCGTTTTACAGGCAGCTACAAAACAAAGGATGAGCACAGTTTAACTCAAGAAAATAGAAGGATAAGATTTCTGCACTCATAACTGCAAACATGTTATTGGGAAACCATGAGAAAGTACTAGGGAAAAGTAAAGCACGTGACATACTTGTAATTTTCAGGAATACAGCTACTTATCAATTCATTATAGAAAACTCAAGAATAACCCACCAAAAATGCAGCTCTATATACATAAATTTTATAGGACACAATGTATGGAATATTTCATACAGCAGCATATACGGAAGGACTTGATACGCATAATATGTGCTGTACCCAAGAAAATGACAATTTTCCCTTTTTCTTTTACTGTACAGCTTAAAACTAGGCAGCAGCCACTGCGGTGCTACTTCTCACAGACAAGCAAACAAGTTCTTTGCACTTCTCTTGAGTTTAACCAAGAAACGATTAAGCACTACACACCAAACGCAAAGAATAAGCTGTCCATTTGGGTATTTGGGACAACTTGCCGTTTTTGTAGACCGTATTCTGCTGTGACGCGCCTTTTTTTTTTTTTTAATTGTCACATGAGCTTCCGGTCTGATGTAACAGGGCTGGCAGATTTATTGCATGCCCGGTGCGTTCAGTCTCAGTATTGCTTCGATCAGTGTCTTGAATTTCGGTGATTATTATCACAAATTGTGTGCATTTTTTTTTTGTGATTTAAAAAAAATGGGCATGCCATAAATTGTCACGCCCTACAACATTTCCTTATAAACAACGGCCCTAAAGTTAATAATTAAAAAGGTAATTAACGAGTTCTGGTTAATAGATCATCTGAATGTAACTTTCGGTGCGGCAAAGTTTTTCCGTCTCGGCATAGAGTTTGTTTGCGAAGACGACAGGGGCCTGACTGTCATAGCATTTTAATTAAAAATCTGTATTGTATTAAAAAACGAAAGAAAACACCCTGTATACACATTTCAAGTGTGTATATGATGTTTATATACACACTTGCAGCTAGATATATGCGTATTCTAGCACCGAAAATTAATTATTATGTTATGTTTGCCTTGTTTAAATGGTAGCGTAGTCAAAAACATAGCGTTGGATTAGTACAATTTGTTCTAGACGTTGGTGATTCCTCCATTTCAGAGCTCCTTGTACTTGACCGTCTTATGCTTTGATATCAAGTTAGAGGTACATCATAGGGTGTCATTGGGCCTCCCTAGCTTATAGTGTTGTAAGTCTAGGGTATGTTGAAGGAAAAAATGCTGGACATTTTTATGTTATGAATGTAACAGCATGTGCCATGAAGACAAAGTATGATGCTGAAAACAATGAAAGCTTAGTCTTTCCTGTGTTCTTTTTCTTTAGGGGCATCGTGAAAGTGACGAAGGAATACATTCATCTAGTAGCCATGCAAGCAGCTGTGGTTCACAGGAAAATGCAGCCAGCAGTGGTTCAGACTCAAGCAAGAAGTCATCTGCTGAGGTGTGTCACTTTAATTGCTTTATATTTTCTCCAAAATGTTTTTTATAGGTTGGTCAGGTTGTTGCCTGTGTAGACGGTTTTATAGTCTCCTTGTTGAAAAATTTTTCTTGCTTGTTGTAGTTTGCATTCGTACGCATGTGCAAATTTGGCAGTGAGGTGAATTTGCTAATGTATGAATTATTGTGTGTACACATGAGAGCCGAGGAGAGTGTTGATTACATTCAACTATAGCTGTGCAATGTGGTGTTCAGTGCAGTTTTCTCACTGATCTGCTGCTGTGCATGCTCAATGTGTGGAGATCCTTCTTTTTTTCTGCGGGTGGATTCATGATTAAAAATAGTTGCTCTGTAAAGTACTTGGACTACTTTTCTGTCATCTGTGCGAAGGCTGAGTTTTGAAATGTTTTCAACATTTTCCTGATATTGAGGCTATTGGAAAAAGGTGCATCTGGTTTATAATTTAATTATGTTCAAATAAATTATTTTTTAAAAATAAATTGGTACTTTCATAGCGTAAGTGCGATAACTGAAACCAGTAATCTCTTTTACAACCTGAGTATGTAAAAGAAGGCAGCAGTCCTTTCCTGAAATTCTGTCGGTCTTCAATACCATAATGAGTGACGCACCTGGATTGGTTCTTCACAACTGCCAGCTTAAATTTGGCATAATTGCTTCAAAAATGTTTCATATGTGTATGGAAGCATTTTCATAATGCTGTCTGTGTGTCATGATCTTAAGTTTAAACTATCATGGAGCATACAGGAGCACATTAAATGTACTTACAAGGCATGGACACTTGCTTCAGTAGGCTAGAGCACCATGATGCATAGCAGATAAAATTGTAATTTATTGCTTGCATTCATTAATAGCTGTGCAGTGTGGTGTTCAATGCAGTGTCTAAGTCAGGGGTCTCAAACACGCGGCTCATGGACCTTCCACTAGCGGCCCAACCCATACGTGACTGTCTTTTTCCCATATTTTTTTTTTCCTAATAAGTATGTTCATGAGCTGCACAGATGTGACTGATCTCAAACATTCTTTTTATGAGGCACCCCATCCGGTCACCATGTGTTCAAACATAATCATGGATGGAACAGAAACTATATTTCAGAATCGCCATTCAGATTTCTTCCATTCTGGAGATGAGTACGTATCGATATGTTTCTGACGTCAAATCCCCTGAGAAATGACCCATACATGAGATATGGGAAAGGCCTTCTTTCAAATGGCAACATTAGCTGACATTTGGTTCAAACCACCCCTCTACAATCGTCACTGTCCCGGCCCTTGTGGGAGACTAAACTTCGTGACTGTGGCTCTCTAGCTGAGATGAGCTTGAGACCCTTGGTCAACATTTTCCAGCTGATCTGTTGCTCTGTTGCTTCAGCTGTGCAACACACTCAGTGTTCTATATCATTTTCTAATGCTTTTTAAAAAAGTGCCTTTGTTTCCTAATGCAATTCAATGCCTTTTGCACTGCTGATCCATTTGCGTTGGCATTTCAACATTCTCATAGAACTATTCCATTTCTTTGTTGTCATCGCTACACTTTGGAGCATACATACCTTAGTGCTACTTTCAGTTTATATCTACTATTTATTTTCATCACAACACATGCTACTCTTTCAATGGTGCTGTGTAATTCTTCACTGCTGCCTGGAATTCACTGCTGCTTCACTGCTGCCCTGTGGATTAAAAACCTGATGCCATACTCTCTCTTTTCAGGGAGCACTCTGTTACAAAGGATGTAGCCATTAGCATTGTATGAACTTTTCCAGTTCTTCTAATTTCACTGAGGCTTATAATACCCCATTGAACTTTTAGACACAATATTAATGAGAACTAACACAATAGTGCCAAGGAAAGGACAGGGGATGTTATTTGTAGTAATTACGATGTAGGTGTGAAGAAAGTAAAGTGGGCGAAAAGATAACTTGCCACCGGCAGGGACCGAATCTGCGACCTTCGAATAACGCGTCCGATGCTCTACCAATGAGCTATGGCGGTGGTCATCCTCCCGCCCATTTTATGGGGTATATATATGTGCATTTAAACCTAGGAGTGTTAGTAAGCGCCGATCGCAGCCATGGTGGCGAGTGTGGAACACTCTTTTTCTGCCTGTTGGCCTCAAGTAGCATGTGATCTTTTTACGAGCTGGCAGCTGACCAATAATCCCTTGCATACTACCTGAAGGCATCAAGTCTGCCAGAACGAAAACCCTCGCTCTGAATGAAGGAAAGAGTACTTTTAAGGGCTCATTTTTCAATATGGCGGCGGAAGGGCTGCGCGTGCTTCCAATGAAATGCATTATTGAATAGGCATGCATTCACTGACGTCATTAGTCCTCGTCAAGCGAATATAAATGCTGAATGAAGCAGTGAAAATGGCGGGAGGGAAGGGGGGCGCCTGCTTGGTCATTGGCGGATATTTCAAATTACAGAAAAAGGGAGGGGGGGCTCTTGCTTGGGTAAGGGCGCGTGCTCTGGATTCTATGGTAGTCCACTGTAATGGCTCAGGGGTTGTGGCATTTTGCTTCCAAGTGATAAAGGGAGTCTGATACTTAGCTGCAGTGGCCACATTTATATGTGTGAAGAGCAAAAATGTTAATTTACTTAAATTTAGATGCACCCTAAGTAAGCCCATGTGGTTAAAATTAATCCAGAACTCCCCTATTGTAGCGTCCAAATGCCCACTGTGCGGGTTTTAGATGCTGACCCCCCCCCCCCTTTTCTGTTCAACCAATCGAATAGTTGGGTGTAGATGTCACTGCACCCCTTTGCTAATTTCTGCAAGTTTGTACAGTGCAGAACGCACCACATCTGCGCATCCGCAGATTGAGCTTTTTTGTTGAACAAGGAATATGTTATGTATGTAGAGTGCATCCTGGGATGGCCACCGAGGACTGGAGGGAGCAAGTGTTCTGGATTCTATTTCCACTACTGGCAGTGACGATGGTTTTGTGTCAAGCCTCGAGGACTCCTTTCAGGTGAGCGGCCTTACCTGTGAGCCTGTCATCACTAGGCCATTGATATACTGGAGTTTGTTCCGAGCTGGCCGTCCTCTATGCTTCAAGCGATATGCAAGAGAAATGGCGAAAATGATAGGCTTGCTCATATCCTTTTTCCAAGTCGTTTACTTTAACTTGCTTTATTCTCATCGGTCACAACTGGAAGCTGCAGTTCACTATGAGTGAACGAATGGCAGTGCTCGCTGATGGTGCCAAATTAAATTCCTCAGTCACTGAAAAAAATATTCCCTGAAAAGAGCACATATATGGAACAAATGTCAGCTCAATGTTTTTGTTGTGTTCTTAGGATGATGCAAAATGCACATAACCTATATATGTTAATTTTATTTTCTGTAAAATTCAGTTGCAATGATTTTGCAATGAGTTGCTTTTGCATTCGAAGAATCAGCAGGCATGGATATATGGACCTGTGTTCCTTTAATTACCAAAATGAGTCGGCATGGCTCAAACTCATATTGGCGGTAAGAAATATGCCAGTCATTTTGTTTAGAGCATTGTATATGAAGATGGTATTCCTTTTGTCGTTATGGTAAGGTATTGCGTTACTACAGTGTGTCGTGTAGTTACTTTGCCATAAGTTACACCCTTGCAAGCCAAGAAAATTGGCTCGATTGCAATTGATTGTCTCGCTATGGTGCATTTTTTTGTTGCAAGGTTTGCCACCTGCTTTAAGCCACCTACCTTAGGCAAGACAGTATTCTTGCTATAAAAATTGTGTTGCTGATTGGTTATCCTTCAGGGCATAAGTGTCGTTGGGAAACTTAGGCAAATTCAGAAACTGTCAGTCTAATTGCTTGCCACGTGGTTTCGGAAAATATGCCCTGCAGGGTTGCTATACCTTTCAAGGCATCCTTGGGTTTGTGGTAGATCTTTGTGACGTCTCCATCCCTAGTGACCTTTGCCATCCATTGTTTGCATGCTCAGGAACTAGTAATGACTAGATGTGTGTCACATGAATAGGGCCTGTTTACCATGAGGTTTCCCTTGTATTTTTTTCTTATAAATATAGGCTTCAAAGTTTTCATATGTTGCTCCCTTTTAGTTTGTTCACCATGCCACTTAGCCTGCATGTTGACTACATAAGTGAGTGGTAGGTGGCATCCAGTTTAGGTCAAATGCACCATATCATCTTCCATCAGGAGATGGAAAGTGTCTTTGGCTGCAACTGATTGTTAGTTATAAAAGCTATGTTGGTTCTAGATTTTGTACGTGGCATTGTAAACTCAGTACCATGCACACTTTTAGTGTCGTTTTTCTCATCTTTTGAGGATTTGTTCAGTGCCGAGAGAAACGAGCAACATAAGCACTGACTTCTTTGTTGCAGACTGCGCCATGTGTTTGATTTTCCGAAAATTGTGTCTGCTTTGGAGTTCCTCACCAGGCCATATTGCAGGTTTAAGTTTATAAACTGTAACTTTTAGGGCACCATCTATGGTGTGTTTTACTTCAAGCATTTTTCTATATTTGGGTTGTGCGTCTTGCAGTGGACATAAAATAGGCTGAAAATGATGATTGTGAAAGCAAATATCAGAAACTGAAATGTCTCAATGCCAGCGTAGATGCACTCCCCTTTGCCTCAACTAGGGTCCACAAACAGTATCCCTTCGCCGCTTTCTCTCATATTGAAGCTAAAAAACCACACCATATTTACGATATGAACCCTGCCGCAGCTTTCTTCCATTCCATTTTGTTGCTGCATGGCACACTTCCAGTGGCAGCATTGTGCATTCTGCATTAGGTGATTTACTGATGTCATATGTCCTATTCACTGACAGGTGCAGTCATTTTATCTGGGGGCATTTTTGGGTGTGTAACCTTGACTGTGGTTGGAAATGGAGCCCCCTCAAGAGAAACGGTGCATGGAATCCGGTTTGAAATTTCATCTTCTTACGTCCTGTGCGGCCATTTCATAATTTGCAGACGCAATGGCCACCACGTCTTTGCTTGTGTTGCTCAAACCTGGTGAGGTGCTCCTTTAGTCACTTGTGACTTATTGTGTGGGACCTATATAAAAGAACTTGCAAGTGCCTGTGCTCAGAAATATAAGGGGATGTGTGTGTACCATAACAATTTTTCATTACTGACTGCTTCTACTTTGTGACAGGAACGAGAGTCCTACCTGCCGCACTCCTTCCACAAACTCTTCCACTCGCCCCTCACCCTTGGGTGTATGCCAACTTCTTGCACCACTGATAAAGAAAATGTGCCCAATACTGACAACGACTTGGCTGGCCATGTTCCTCAGTTGGCTTGCTTTTCTGCACGGGAGGTAGGTTGCTTGCATGTCTTGTTGTTCTTGCGTACCTGATGCTATGAAAACAAATCCAAAGCAGCCAGAAATAATTGCTGTTGTGGAAAAGAAGCTTGTGAATCAACAGCAGTAGCTAAGAACTCAGACTTTTAAAGCCTGCCCTACACAAGCATTTTTAGAAGAGATCACACCCCAATCTGTGGGAATATGCGCTGCCACTGCATTCAACGCACATGTTCTGTGAATGGCATTGATGCAGAATCAAAATCTTACAACAACAGTGACAGCATGCCTGACCACTAGAGTTGCCACTCTCCAAAAATGATGTCAAACAGCCAATCGTATCACATTGGCAAGTGTGTGGCAAAGAAAACTGACTGGCAAGTGAGTTTTGACACTTTTTTCGTGGTGTGTTTGCTGGCTGTTAGATCCTGTGATCAACACCAGAACAGGCATGCTTGTTTCAGTATTTGCTATGCATAGAGATGCATATGCTCATAATTCACAATCAAAACATGCATGTGATTAGGTGTTAACAGCTTCATTGGGTGCCATCTGCAGCCCACGGTGACATGGGAGGCTTGCACTCAAGTGGGACCAAGAAGTCTATCTTTCTAAAATGCTGCGAGGTGAAAAGGGAATGAAAGATTGGTTGAATGCTGACATTTAGAAGTGTCGGTGACTGATTGGTTTTCCACCAAATTTCGATGATGCAATCCTCTTCGGCTACAGTTCTAGACGGCTGTAGTTTGAGAAGGTTTTCAGACAGGAAGCGAAACACAGATAAACATGAGTCAGCATAGTGCATGTACAGTAAAAGCTCATTCATTCGGATTTCACGGGACCGGAAAAAAGTGTTCGAATTAACCGAACGCCGAATTATTGAAAGTATTAAGAAAACGATAAATAAATGTCTATTACGTGAATGCACTTTCGCTTTCATGAGGAATATGTAAATCCAGTAATTATTTTGCATACAAGCAGAGTGCACAAAATGCAATTTTCGTCATTCCTGACTTCGTTCACAATGTCAATGCTGCTGAAAACCCCCGTGTCTTAACCCAAAACATGCTCTGAACTCATACCTTTTTATGTACCAGCAACACGATTGTGGATGGTGACCACGCCTTTCTGAAAGCCTGTGGTCAGTTTGGCTGTCGGCGAATGCCGTTTTCGTTCCTTTGCGGCACACGTTTGCGGCACTTTGCGCTCGGCACACTCCGAGGATCGTCCGATTTAACTTGGTTGAGGCCTAGTGTGACCAGGATTGTCCAGAGTTTGATGCCATTAAACAGTGCACGTGCTGGCCGGGACGAGAGAAAACGTCTGAATTATCTAATTTTCCAAATTAACAAGCTTTTACTGTATACGCAAAAATGTGAGCTGAGGTTGATGAAATCAAGAGTTCGATGAAAAATCGCCTGGTGGGCAATGCTCATGGCCGTAGGTAAAGGAATAGACCTCATGTAAAATTCCTGCCATCTGTCGGAGGTTTGACGAAGCTACCAATTTGGCACCATGTTGGAGGCTTGTGTCCGAATCGTATTGCTGTCACTCCTATAAATTTTTGCTCGTATCTGCTTTGATAATAAGCAATCGGGGCATAAAAACATCAGATGAGTGTGTAAGGGCCTGTACACGTTACCGGCATTTCCTAGTTATTACATTGACAGTCATTACGTGTAAAGAACTGCCTCACAGCAAGGAGACGGTACAAGTTTGTCACCGAGTCACATGTAGGCCTGCCGTCGTCGAGAATGAAGCTTTGTGCAAGGTCACAAATTTTGTCTGTCTGTTTTCAGTGTAGCGAATAAAGTGTTGTTAGCTATCTGAATTTCATGTGTGTAGTGTAGGTTAGTTCGGAGGAAGCTTTAGCACGCGACACGACTAGGCACAACTATGACGGTAAGAAGGTACTGTTGACCCATTTCAAAGCGTATTTCATAAGGGACAGCCTACATCGACCTGATGTATTGTCCATCTAATTTTGAATAAAACGTTGTCCTCTTTTTTATTTTTGAAATAATATATTTCGCTGCTGTAGTCACCGGCGTATGTTATGTATAGAATTGCCACACAATTAAAATGTGAAACATTTCCGCATCTCACGCACGTGAAAAGTGAAAATAATAAGTGTTAGTTGCTCCAAGAAGTAGGTACCGATCAGCTGGTATTTTATTCAATATCCTTCCAACATGTGCTAGTAAATAACATGATACTACGCCAAGAATATTCGCGTTCTTATCATCACTTTCAGGGCCTACTGGTGCCTTACAGTTTCAGCCCATTGCAGCAAGGCAGTGTTGCGTTGCCGACTGAACGCTTGCAAAGCCTCCTCAGTGTGTAACCAATGGTAGCGCACTCACGGTCGAATTTAGCACATTTCCCGGAATGGCACCTTTTTTTTCAGTTTCATAAGAAAAGTGCCACACACTTGAAGCATCTGTTAACATTTCATAGCACACAGGGGTGTATACAGGATTTTTCCAGAAGGGTGGTCAGCTTCTGGGAGAGCCTGATATGTGCTTTTCTTGGGGTATAAATTAAAAAAAATACGTAAGGGGTGCGGTCAGGCCATCCGGGCCGCCCCTCTGAATTTGGCAGTGATGGCACATGAAATATTTGAAAAATACGCATAGTGAAGTAATACGCGTGCACAGCATCCCACCAAACGCTACCTTGTTAAACTCCACAATCGAAAACAAGCCACAAACAACACACTCCAGCACAATCGGCCCGTTCGCTGAGAATCAGTGACGTGTACGAGCTACCTGTCTAACATGTAATTGTTATCGCAGTGTAATAAACAAGGTAAGGTTGTCAACAGCAACGCAAGCATACACAAATCCAGTTTCTCTATGCCTGCAACCTAGGGATGCAGAACTATCGTTAAATTGACTATTGATAACATCGATACGTAGTTTTTTTAAACTATCGATAGTGTAAACAAACTATTGATAGTACTACTATAGACAAACTGTCGATAGTACAGTCGCTAGTACCATCGTTAATATTACTAGCAATATTACTGCCACGTGTGTTTATTCTTTGTTTTGATGTATTCGGGTTCACCCACAAAGACTGTAATTAACGTTTGACGCAGACCGCACCGTAATGTTCAAGAAGCTTCACGATTGTTTGAGATCATTCTGTTAAGATTACTGGACGCGAATAGTCAAGTTTATTCGAGAGCTTACTCGAGCACCAGCGATAACACTGGAAGGTTCGATGACTGATGCATAAAACACGAACCGTTCCACCGATGATCAGATTACTCGACAGCCGATGACTGTTCTCGCCGATATCAGTGCACAGCATGTATCGCTTGTATTTTGAGTTTTGATTTTCTGGGCACAAGTTCACCCAAATGAAGTGCTCCATATTTCCCAGTCTTGCTGCAGCATTCTTCACCGTCACAGCCACATGCAATACTATCGATAGTGATGTGAATAATGATGCTTTTGCTGGCCGGCCATATTGCCAAAATATTTGCGATAGCCTACTATCAGCTTCGCTTAATTTATGAGCAATTTTTGGCGAGAGAAATTATTTCCACAGTGAAAGTGGCGGGATATGTCCATCAATAAATTCACATCCAAAAGCAACCAGTTACACCTTACAATTGACACTTAGTTCTTGATATTTCTTTTTTCGAATTTTGAAATCATAACATGCAATATAAATTCGAAGCCGCGCAGTTTCACATGTAACAGCTTCCTTTCCTTAAGCTGAACAGTTGGACTTCATAATCATGTGTGATCATGTGTCAGCAAAGCACTCTGCTGAAGAACACAAGCATGTCAACTTTCTTGCCCTTTTTTATGCTATCGATAGTACCATCAATGGTTCTGCATCACTACTGCAAGCACACGGCATGAAAATTGTCTCGTTCCGGCATGACACAAAAGTGTGTTCTCTGATGAGTGCCAATGCTTTCACATACCGCTTAATTTTTCTTTATTTCTTGCTAGATTTTGATGAAACTTGGTGACTTTATGCATATTTGTGTGCTGATTTCAAATATGCAATTATTTTTCTATTATATTGTGTAGTTTTTAAAGTATAAAATATTCCATGTGCCTTTTGGGGAGCAAGATTATTTCTAAACTGACTTCATTACAAAGTAAATCAGCACATCACAATAATCTGCATTCGGAACTGTGTGCAGTGCAACAAAAATGGATGTTCTAAACCCGTTTGAGCAAAAGTTATGGTATGTTGAACGTTTGCGAGTGAGTCAATTTCAAGTTAGAATTTCACTCGTGAATGTTCAACATATCATAACTTTTGTTCTAATGGGTTTAAAACATCCATTTTTATTGCACTGCACACAGTTTTGATTGCAGATTATCGTGATGTGCTGATTTACTTTGTAACTAACTCAGTTTTAAAAAAGCTTGCTCCCCAAGAGACACATGAAATATTTTTATTTTAAAAACTACACATCATATTAGAAAAATAATTGCATATTTGAAATTAGCACACAGATATACATATACTCTAGAAGTTTCATCAAAATCGATCAAGAAATAAAAAACTTTTTTTCAAGTGCCATGTCCCCCCTTAAGAACGGCGAACGTAAACATGACGTTAGTCATAAACAGTATCCTGAGCAATGGAACGATCTGTTGATTCTCGTCGGCCGCGAGGAAGTCTAATAATATGGAGGTTAGTTTCTTGCAAACCTTTTTTCAACATCCCAATTTCCTCGGTCTGAGTAACATGGCATACAAAAATATGTTGGCATTGCTGTTCCTACAGCTGCCACACGTTGATACGTACGCTCGTGTGTGCACATGCGGAGCGCGCTTAGCCTTCAACTTGGTAGAAATGCGCACGGCGGTCACTAGATGGTAGCAGATTTTGCATAAGGTTTATACATTCTGAACAAGGCCCCCCTCATACGGGGCGGCCAAATAGTCTCTTATTTGAAAGTTTTTTTCATATTTGGCCGCCGTCTTCCTTTACCTTTGACTGTGAACTAAGGTTTCTCAGAAGAACGGCTGTGGCCGCAACCACTGCTGCGCACTAGCTTGCGTATAAATCGGGCTTAAGAAGCACATGTAATTAACCATCTTGTTTGGTTGATTGATGTAAAAAAGTGTGAAATTTTCTTAGAAACACACTGTGTTATTGTTCAGAGAAGAAAAGTCCAGGGGTAGATCGAGGCTTCAAATTATAAGAAATCATTGGATAGGTAATTTTTCTGGAGCCAACATTCTGGCATGTGGACTTGCCTTCACCAGGGCAGCAACAATTTCTCATCACTGTATTATCGTCAGTTTTCTGCCTAAAGACCATCTCAGTAAAGAAAAGTAGTGTTTTATTCCATCCTGTATCAAGCTTGAGGTTTGAAGCACATTCCTTTGGCAAAGGATGTATCCATGAGCATCTCAGCCTAATTTTAATTTGCGTTGCACATGGAGCTAACAAGCAGAACATATAAATAGTTCCCCATCTTTTTGTAGTGAGGTTTCCTCTTAATAATATTCAGACTTGGCAGCCAGCTGCCGTCTGATATCAGGTGACAGTAGCTGAGATGTGCCAGCCATTGGGCAAAGCATTTGTGGCTGTGAATGGAGGTACACCGCAAGGTTCAATGGCCTTGCCACTACTCTTCAGCTTGGCCCTCCTCAAACCTCCCCACCTTCCAGACACTGTCCTAGGGATACACCATGCTTTATATGCAGATGACATCACACTGTGGACAAGAGGTGCAAGCATGAGCAAACAGGAGGACTGTCTTCAGGAGGCTGTTAACATCATCAAATATTACCTCAACACCTGCAGGCTTCAATGACCATCAGAAAAATCCGAACTGTTAATGGGAGACCCTGCTTCAGATACATATTTCTTCATTTTTGAGTGGGCCCCGCCACGGCGGTCTAGTGGTCATGGCGCGCGGCTGCTGACCCGAAGGTCATGTGATCGAATCCCGGCCACGGCGGCTGCATTTTCGATGTAGGCGAAAATGTTTGAGGCCCGTGTACTTAGATTTAGGTGCACGTTAAAGAACCCCAGGTGGTCGAAATTTCCGGAGCCCTCCACTACGGAGTCTCTCATAATCATATAGTGGTTTTGGGACATTAAACCCCAGATATTATTTTTTTAGTGGATTTTTATTCAATTTTCGCAGCTTTTGTATTTTTATGCCCTAATTTAAAATATGCAATTATTTTTTAGTACAATTTGCTGTTTTTAAATATCAAATATTTTATGTATGTTCTTAGGAGCAAGATTTATATATAAATTGAGAGTTATAAAGCGAATCAGCTTATTACAATAACCTGGAAAGAATACTACATGCAGTAAAACAAGAATGGATGTTGTAGGCCCATTTGAACAAAAGTTATTGTGTGTTGAATATTTCCAGCTTGATCCCAGCCTGACATCGCTCACTTGGAAATCTTCAACGTACCATAACTTTTGTTCAGATGGGTTTAGAACATCCATTCTTGTTTTACTGCATACAGTATTCATTACAGGTTATTGTGATATGCTGATTTGCTTTATAAATTTCACAGTTTAGCAATAAATCTTGCTCCTAGCAATACAAAGACTATTTAATAGTTTCAAAACTACATATTGTATTACAACAACAATTGAATGTTTGAAATCAGTGCATAAAAGCTGTGAAAGTTTCATAACGATATGCTCAAAAACAAAAAGTGTTTCTGAAGCAGGCCCTTTAAAGGAGTCCTGAACCAACCCTCGGGCTTGGTAAAAAACACACAGCAGACAGTGGACGCTGCTGTGAACAGCTCAGCCAAATCTTGCAGTCGTGTGTGGCAAGGAAAGTTCATGAGCGGAACACAAAGTTGTCGCTATCTCAGGCACCCTTTCTTCATACAGAGGCCCGTACTCATGCTGTTCGGAGTGTGCTACTATTGGCTGATAGCTGATATAAGCCAACGACCAGATGCGCTCCTTGCCATGGGGTACTGCTATGTGCCAGGCACCACGTTCTATAATGTGCTAAAGTCAGCAGTAGCCACACTAGCTCGCACCGGAATCGCACCGGGAGATGGTGATCGCATCTGATAACATGTGCTCATGGTCATGACATGCGCATGACGTAGCTTCTTTTTCCTTTGTCATCTCCCCTGTGTAGCATTCAGCACACTCGTCAGGACGAGAGAAGAGAAAAAGTGCCCAAGCATACGACAAATCTGATTCAAAACATTTTTGTGGCTATCAATTCATTAGGCAATAGGCTCTGATACTGAGGTCAGTGAATGATTACTTTGAAAAGTGGTTCAGAACCCTTTTACTACTTGAAGCATGCACCCGGGGCAGACCACCAAGCCGCGATGCGCCGGACCTGCAAGCGTTTCTACAGGGCAACCTGATAGTACCAAAGGTTAGCTTGCCCTCAGACTCCATGTACGAGGGCAAGTAAAAAATTATCTACACTTTTCATTCAACAGTTTATTAACATGAAGCTAGGGTTATACTATGCACATCATTTTTCTACGTAATCTCCCTCCTTATCAGTGCACTTGGCCCAACAGTCAACGAGCTTGCGTATTCCTTCCAAATAAAAGGTTTTCGGTTGGTCGTGAAGCCACTTTTGCACTGCATTTTGCACGTCTAAATCTGAGGCAAATTGGCGGCCACGCAAAGCATCCTTGAGTGGCCCAAACAAGTGTGTCACATGGAGCTAGGTCTGGGCTGTGGGGAGGGTGTTCAAATAACTCAAAGTTCATCTTTTTGATGTCTGACCCTTTGACACCCTCCGACCAGAGGAATCTGATCACTGCTCGTTGTTCCTCTTTGGTGTAAACTTCTAATGGAGCAGCCATGATATATCTGCAACAGAAGGAAGAAAAATGGAGGAATTAAGATCAAACTTTCACAGCATTACCACAACAGTATAACAATAAAATATGTGAGGACAGAATATAAAGTGCGCAATGTAAGAAAAGTTATGACAAAAGTGCAGATAATTTTTTACTTGCCCTCGTACATACGGGCGGGCAGGGGCGTAGCCGGGGGGGGGGGGGGGGGGGGGGGTGTTCAAACTCCCCCCGAAATTTTTTTATTTTGCTTGCCTATATATACACGCACACATACAAACACATGCACAAACATACATAAAGTATGGTTGAACCCCCTCCCGAAAAAAATTTCTGGCTACGCCCCTGCGGGCGGGTCTGGCTCCGCCGTACTACTCCGGCTGCAAAACACCGTGACATGGCTCACTTACCTCATATGATGGGTGGCCAACCACCGCAGTGGCTTCAAAGAACACGCCACCTTGAGAATAGTACAAGCCCTCCTTTACAGCCGTACAACATACAGAACTCCACACCTCAACCTGAAGACCGAGGAGAAACAGTCTTAAGCTACTGATACGAAAGGCCACAAAGCTTGCCCTCGGACTACCATAAACTGGCTCCACTGACCGATTGCTTCACATGGTTGTTCACAATACTTTGGAAGAACTTGCCGAAGCACACAATAACCAATTCGAGATATTCGAGCTCTCTCAGACATGCCCAGCAGTCCTCTGACGCACAGGATACGCAACCATCCTAGAACCCAACAACGAACATAAGAGCAGGATACTGTTGTAGCTCCGAGAATGTCTGGAAATTGAGCGGTTCCCTCACAACATGCATCCTCAACATCACTGAGAGGGACAGCTCGCCAGGGTAAACAATATTAGGCACACCCAACGTAATGACCCAAACGCGCGATAGGTGGATGCAGCCAAGTATCTGGGACAAAACCTTCATGATTAGCATCAGACTACAAGTGGACAGCACTGGCGTTGATGACTATCCTCACCAAATGCGCGGACACGGCCGCAGAGGCCGCTATACCAATACAAGCAAGGATCCCATAGTGGTCCTCGCCAACTCCCAAATGGCGGCATGCAACTACATGAAAGGCAGGATCTCCACTAGAGCGATAAAGATATGGAAATGCAGCTACACTCCCCCCCCCCTACACCTTCATCCTGTGGGATCCGGGACACAAGGGCCTAGAGGAGAATGAAGCACTACACACCACAGCCTGCAACAGCGTTGACCGGACCTCCCCGCACAACATGGGAGGCACGTCTCACACAACACCACCAGTAGAGGAAACAGGATCCATACCACTAACTTGCCACGCACTGCTGCAGCACTACCAGCTTGAATGCAGGTTATATCCTCCTCCACATCCAAAAATCACAAAAGACAAAGGCACCGACTACAGGCGACTTCAGTGCAATACGTTCACACACAGTATCCTATTGCACCATATCTGACGTTATACTGCTACACCTCTCTACATTGTAAAATGCCCGACACCCTGGCTCACCTTTTACTGCAATGGGAAGGAAGCATCACCTTCCGCTGCCAAATGCTACAACCGCAAGAAACAGACCCAGACCCAAACCTGTTCACTGAAGCGTTGGAGGCGGAGATCTCCAATCTGGACCTGGTCAACCAGTGCCAACTCGTCGCCTGGGCCTGGCGGATTATGCAGACCAGAGGGTTCTTAGAATAATGAATAAAGGACCCTTGCGCTTTTAGTAGCAGCATATCTGTGAATAACTGTTTATTATGCCTTTCTTACATTAAAAGCTACTGTGGAAGAGTCGTAGGCAATACCTGTGATACTTAATGTTGGTTGATTGGTCATACTCCATAGTAGACACCCTTTCCAAGGTTGACTTAAGGTTCCATTTACGGTTACCTAATGTAGTTAGGAAAACTTCAAAGGAGGGTGACGTAAGTGCAGTAGGTGGGTGCTGGCATCCCTCTGCCCTTTCACTGAAAGGAGTAGGGGAGTTGAGGGATAAGGGAGAAAGTAGTTTGATGGTACTTCTGCTCATATTACATTGCTTGAAAAGCACTGAACTTGTTGCAGTATGCTGCCTAGGTTATTGGTTTTTTCAAGAAAGGTGTTTCAGGGCACATTTAATTCCTGCTGACCTCCAGGTTAATAAAATGCCCAAGTTCCAGCAAAGAATGTGTGCTTTTAGGGCTCAGAGAAAAATGGTGCTCAGGCCAAAAGCTTATGGGGCATGCCATATACGTACACTGAAAATTATGCATTCTATCAGGCAAGCTGCTTAAGAGGAAAGCTAGCTTGAAATCCCACACGTCACTTTTTTTTTTCAGTCCTCTGCATGTTGCAACCCTAGTGGTCAAGCAACTGTTACATGTATTAGTGCCATTGGACAGGCAGAGTTAATGCTATAATAGGTGTTACGCTTGATTGGTGTGGAGCCAGAGTTGGTACAACTTAGTGACCTTGGCCTGTTGGTGGTGTTTGATGTTTTACCAATTCATTCCACCATGCTTTTCGAGCAGGCAGCTGCTGCCGCACATGGCGCATCTGGCTTGCTGGACCCCACGAATGCAGTGCTCTGCGTATATCCGCAAGGCAGTGCTTTCAAACGCCCGGTGTCACCAGGAGACATAATATCTCCCCCGTCTCAGAAGCGCAGCAAGGGCAGTCTTTTGCAGAGAGTCACTAGCTACACTGAGGTAATGTCCTCTACTGTGTGTGCAATTGTTCCCAGAACTTAACTTTGCCATTACTGTTTCATTTTTGAATGTGACATGTATAAGTTGTGTGCACTGCCTATGGCAGTCAAGATTACTCAGTAACTTACCAGCCATTTCAAAAGCTGTTGGTCATTCTTTTATTTTTTTTCTTCCACATCTGACAGCTACAGGTAGTTGTGTGCTTGACTATATCAGGCTTTGTGAAAATGTGTTGAGGGATACTGTTTGTGCAGGTCCACAAGGTCTTTTTGTTGCTTTGTGCCTTAGGGACTAACCACAAAGTATGTCTCACCATTTATGTTTGCTATTATGGCATTTGCACCACTTTTGGCAAGCTGTGGAAAGGGAAAATGTGCCGCGTGCTTCTATGAAAGGTTTCCTGTTACAATGACGTGCCAAACCATCACTAAAATGGCAGTGTAAGTTTGATCACCTGCAAATATGTTCATTTATTGCGAAAAGTGTGGTGGGAAAAATGATCACCTGACCAGTGATTTTATGATAGCGTGCTGTCAATGACTTCGCTATCAAGCTTCAGTCAAGCAATGGTTCTAACATTAAGGGCATGCAGGCCGCGCAAACATGTGTTTAAAGAAATGAAGATTATCTCTCCCTATCCTCTCCAGAATTTTAACATTTCAACATCCAGATACTGCTAACAGGAGCTATGTTCTCGTTACAGAATGGCGTTATTTTCTTTCTCATCAAATCAGAATTATGTTACCTGATAGCCGCACTTTCCTTTCCTTAGCAAGAAGCACAGTACTAATACACTAGCAGTAAATGGAAAAATAAGCACAGTGTGAAAAACTGGAGACACACTTAGAAAGACACACACGGTCCTTTGTGTCTTTCTGTTTTTCGTGCTGTGCTCATTTTGCAATTTATTATCAACATGCCCAAGTCCTTATCAGCATCCAGTAAAGCCAGAGGGCCATGTGGGCTGATGTCTCATGCTCACCGTGGGCATTGGAGTCAGGTCGGTGATCTTATGCAAACTGATAGCGATGTTGCAACTGAGTACATCATCTAAGGAGATTATCATAAAATGTGTTCTTCTTTCAGAGAAAGAACCATGTAAGATCTAAAACACATAAGTAATGCAGACTAGGCAGGTTAATGAATCCTGTAACAAATAGTGTAGTTGCTTAAGTGCAGAGGATGAACGTGAAAGAGATGCAGGCTGTGGAGCGCACCAGCTATAGGTAATTCTATAAATTGCATTTTGTAGCGGTACCATACTGTTAACGCTGTGACACACTACTGCATAGGTATTTATGAGTTAAAGCCTATTGCTTCATTGTTGAAAGTGTTCATCTAGAGTTTCATGCGAATTTGCACTACGGTACCCACTTGGGTGCCCTGCTTTTAGTCCTTATCAGCCCCGCCGCGGTGGTCTAGTGGTTATGGCGCTCGACTGCTGACCCAAAGGTCGCGGGATTGAATCCCGGCCGTGGCGGCTGCATTTTCGATGGAGGCGAAAATGTTTGAGGCCCGTGTACTTAGATTTAGGTGCACGTTAAAGAACCCCAGGTGGTCGAAATTTCCGGAGCCCTCCACTACGGCGTCTCTCATAATCCTATCGTGGTTTTGGGACGTTAAACCCCAGATATTATTATTTAGTCCTTATCAAAATTATCTTTGAAGGAACTATGTAAAATAATTGCCCTGGACCTATAGTCTGATGCATGTGGTCTACTGTATCAGACACATGTGGACTGCAAAATTCAGGATGCAGCTTCAACAGGCCCAGCCTATGACGTCATATCACTGTTTCAGCAAATAAAAGCAGTTTTTAAGAACAGTCGTCGAAGCTCACACTATGAAAACAGCTGCAGGGGGCATGTGTGTAAGCACTTTGTCGATAGCGCTCAGCCAAATGGAAATGGAGCTGATCAACGTCGGTAGCTAGGGCATCTCTGCGCTTGCATGTAGTCTCTGTATACAAGGTGTTTCAAGAAATGTGTCCAAAAATCACCAAATATAAGAGAAATGGAATATTTGCTCGCTCCTCTCATAATTACTTTTTCTGTGGTGGGAGACATCTTAAAGATGACAAGACACAGTAGTTAAGGCAGTAATTAAATAAAACAAATTAACTTTTTAATTAGCAAAATAGGCAGTCGAGTCAAATGGGAAAATTGCTGTCCTTCCTGCGAAGAGGCCATTGCTGCTCTCAGATTTTGAAAAATCGCCTCTGGTAATTGTTGCAGAGCAATGAAATTCAACCAAATTCACCAGTGAAACTGAAACCGAAGCTCTGATGAGCGCAACTAGCAGACAACCAGAGTGACGTCGCTGTTCATGACGACGATTGCAGTGGTGTGAGTTCTTCTGCATTTGTTAACGTACGTGCACCATAAGTGCTCAAATCGTAAACGAAACCCGCACATCCATGAAGCGAAGTTGGTTGATGGTTGGTACAACAACGCTTGCTCATTATGGTGCATTCAGACGACGGACCGAATCCGGATGTGGCGGGGCGGACAGCGCGTCACGTGACCTCACATCAGCGATTCTCCTCATCCTCGCCTTGTCCGCGTGGCTCGCGGACGGATGAGCCCAACCATTTTTTCACATAGGGATTCTGGCGGCGGAGCACCTCAGCTTTAGCGGACAAGCAGACTGGCAACCAGTACACTTTTCTTGTGCTGGAACCGTACGGCTGTCCTCGCAGTTGATTTCAACTCTGCTGGTGCTTATTTCTGGGGCCGTATTCTCAGACGATCCTCTTTGAGATATATATCTTCTTTAATGCGCGCTGATTGGCGGGTTGGAGAGCAGCGGGTAAGTTGTCGCTTTAATCATTGCACACGCAGGATTCTTCGGCGTTTGAACACTGATTTTAAGGTCAAGATGCGAACCGAGAGCAGGAAACATAATGTGCAGCAGTGCCATGTGCACTGTCGCTACCTGTTATCCGCAAAAGAAAAAAAAAGCTGCCGATATCGGCGCATCACTGTATCCTCCCTTCGTATGTGGGGCCCCACGCATGACAGCAGCGAGGTCAGTCTCCAGCAGCTCTCTGTAAAGCAGATTCTTCTTTTCATTCAACCATTCCGCCAACAACACTGATTTCACCGAAACAAATTACAGTCGTTGACAATACTCGACAAAGCTCGGCGAGGTTCACGTTCTGTCAGCTTCCATGTTGTTGAGTACTCTCAAACCGGTCTGCTGCCAGCGGGCGCAGGTGAGCGCAGTCTGCGGTCAAGAGTAATCCGGCTGTTCTCTCCTACGACACCGTCCGTCATGTGGATGCGCCTGCAGGCGGATTATCTGCGGATTAGCCGTCCGCGTCCATGACAAATCCGGATTTGGTCCGCGGTCTGAGTGAACCATTATGGACGTCTCTGAAGAGTATGTCAGTTGCACTCTTCCGAGTTCTGGTTTTGGTTTCACCGGTGAAATTGGTCAGATTTCATTACTCGTTAATAATTTCCAGTGGCTGCTTTTGCGAAATCTGAAAGCGGCAGCAGACTCTTCACAGGAAGGGTTGCATTTTCCCATTTGACTCAACTGCCTGTCCCCACTAATTAAGAAGTTAATTAACTTAATGTCTTTAATTACTGTCCTAATTGATGCTCTACTCATCTTAAGACGTCTGCCACCAGAGAAAAAGTCATTATGAAGGCAGCATAAAAATATCTCATTTTCCTTATTTTTGAGGATTTTCGGGGGATTCCTTGACAGCTTGTCGAACATGACAAGCTTGACAGCTTGTCTTCAGCACAGTTATCCTCTGCAGCAATACACAGCACGGTGAAGTTAAACGAGTGCTAGCTGTCCACTAAGTGAAGTGTGCACAAATGTGCACATCACATTTCAAGCCGGTTAAAGTAACATGGAGTGCGTTACAAGCGTCTGCAGTTTGTGTACAGTTGTGTACACACCACCGCTGAAGGGGATATACACCACTACACAGCTGCGTGCATGTGTCTGTAATGACTCTTACGAAGGAGGTCCTGATTAATAAAATTATTGGTTAATTAGAGTTTATGATGTAACCTCGGTAATGGTCTTTAAAAAATGTAAAGGCCTCGAGCTCCTCAGGCCGTGCCAACATCGTTGAACTTCTTCCTGTCTCAACCTGTTTTCTAAGTTCCATAAGAAGCAACATAGGGAAAGAATGTAAAGTTACTTGTGTTACAGTTAAATCTTGATATATCAAGGTCAGTGAAATTTACATTTAATTCTGTTACAACAAAACTTCATTATATTGAAATTCAAACTTTTTTGAAGAATATGGTCATCGACTAGTACTACCCCCGCCCCCTCATTTTTGTTTTTGAATGTGGAAAGTAGTGTAAAAAATATTCGATTAAGGGGGCAGTTAAGAAAAGTTTAGTTCAATAACATTTGATGTTTTTGATTTGTTGCTGCGCCGGCTGATTTTCCTTCAAAGTTGTAGCTGAAACTGGATTGAAGTTCTCACTGGCCAGTATGGCCTCCACAAAATGTACAGGCACTTTGGTTCTGGGTGGCATGGTAATTTCTTTCAGTTAGGCCATTTCTGGAGCCCTCCACTACTGCGTACCTCATAATCATATTAATTAGAACTAAGACAAGAAAGCCAAGGAAAGTATAGGGGATCTTTTCCTCCACTTTACTTTCTTCACATTTACATCATAATTACTACAAGTAACATCCCCTATACTTCCCTTGACTGTCTTGTCTGTTCTAATTAATGTTGTGTCCAGGAAAAAAAAAAAGAGCCCTTAAAATTATTTTTCTTTCATTCATAATCATATTGTGGTTTTTGCACGTAAAACTGGGATATTATTCTTGCATTTAGATGCCTTTCTTTTTTTTACATTCAGTTAGTATGCTAAGCTGCCTCTTTTTTTGATGCAGCCCAGCTGTTCTTTAAAAGTGACCAACTTTACCAGGTCACGCTCCGACACTGACGCATCGATCAAGAATGCCTTGCAAAAATGTAAGAGAATCCAGGCCATGTGGTTAGTGAAAAGAAACGAATAAATGTTGACATTTTCGTTTTCCAGCTACTGATGATCCTGATCTCATAGGAGATTATACAAAGGTGAGATGTTTTTCCTAGGCTAAAAAGAAAGTAAGTCATGATGTTCACTCAAATTTTTTTTTAGCCTTATGCCTTGCCTTTGGTGAAGGGAAAGCATCATGATCTCAAGATGATACTCCCATCCACGGTAAGTATGTGCGTACTCATGCTGTCCGTGGGCACTGACTGTAATTGTTGCACAATGCTTTGCTGTGCAGCTTGCTGATGTCTTGCAAGGAAAGTATGACTCTGTTGTGGGCGACTACACGATAATTGACTGCCGGTACCCTTTTGAGTTTGATGGAGGGCACATAAAGGTGAGAATGAATTAGCTATGGTGTGTTCCTGTTCCAATTTGAGAGACAGCTTAGCTGACTTGAAGAATTGATTTTTGGACAATATGCCTTTAAATATCAGAGCCAAGAAAATTTCCTTATAATCATTTTGAATGCTTTAGTACTAGTACATAGTGGGTGGTGATATGGCTTTTTTTCCTGGAAAAATGCGCATTTATTTCATCTTCTATTTTCCCTTACTCAATATCCATAGTGTGAATGTGAATCCATTTAGCCTGACTTTTCATTTATTACAAAAGTTTGGCCAGCTGTCATCTCAGTTAATTTGAACCCAAAGGCAAAGTAATGTTGTCTTGTAACAATTTCAGTTTCTTGTCACCAAGTTCATTCTTAGTGATAGGAGAAGAGAGTTCTGTTTTTTGCTTTTGTGCTTTGTACTCATGGCACACTAATATTTTTTTCATGGTTGTCTGGTTTTCCAGAATGCCATAAATGTGTACAGCTCGGAGCACCTGATGTCGGAGTTCCTGGAGAAATCCACATCAACCCCCGATTCTCGTCGAATCTTGGTATTCCACTGTGAATTTTCCTCGGAACGGGGTCCGAAGCTGCAAGTACCATATTTTTCCATCTGATACAGCAAAGCGCAGTCATCATCATCATCATAATTCGCATTTATTTTATGTCCACTGCAGGACGAAGGTTTCTCCCAATTATCTCCAGTTTGCCCTACCTTGCGAGAGCCAATTCCATGTTGTCCTTGCGAGCTTAATTTCATCGCTCCATCTAACTCACGGCTGTCCTTGGTATCCACTCTGTAGCTCTGACCACCAGTTGTTTGTCCTATGGGTGTGTCCAGATAAGATCGAACACGAGGTTCCGGTCACCATTCCCGATTCTGATGAAATTTACTGTAGGTCTAGGCATTACACCCAAAACAATGGTTTCGCAGTTAGTTTTGCGAAAAAAAAATATACTTTTGGCCGCAAAAAACGGTTTTCTGCCAATTTCACGATTTCTGAATTTTGAGCGCACCTAGGGAAAATACGGTGCACTTCTTCGTCACAATATTTATTCCCCTTAAAGAACAAGTAAAATACAATCTTATGAGTCTATTATTTTCCTTGCTTGTCGAAGCACTTTTGAAGAAAAAAATCACAAACTTGGCAAATCGCACAAAATACCTGTATTTCAGGAATTTATTGCTGCAAGCAAGTTAAAGTGAGGATAATAAAAATCGGTACATATTAACTTTCATACTTTCGCTCTCTTTTAAAATAATTTGCATGGTTTTGTCGTGCTCAGTTTTACTTGATAATTGGGCTGAAACATACGTGACTTACCAAAAACGCCGAACTTTGAAAATGATTTCTCAAAAAGGCCATTTTAAATTTTTTTTTAAAATCCCTCTGATTGAAGTCAAGGATGTCATCTACCATTGTGCAGAAAAAAATGTTGCATTATTTTGGTTGCTAACAAGTTATAGTGCGTCAAATGTGACCATGCCAGCCTAGCGGCCGCGTCGTTCGTTATGGGCTGAAACTCGGATATAAGTTGCTAAAAATAATTGTACGTGACATAATCACAAATCAGCAGCTCCACACTAACAAATGCGCAGCCCGGTGTCATGGTTCAGCAAGCTTTGTCTTGGGATCAGCCGCTTGACAAACCCGCAGCAGCGGCCGCTCGATGCTGCGGGCACTCACATTACATGAGTGCCGCTTCGACTGCGGATGAGCTCCGCTTGCGCGCCAAACTACGCTCAGAGGACAAACGAGAGAAGGAATGCATCACTGTGAAAGTTAAAGGCCGTTAAGTGCCAACAAATGTCAAAGTATGCAACGAAAACTCTGCCGGCAATTTCCCAGTGAGCGCCTTCAATACAGCACGGATGTATTTTTTTTCCCTGCTGTTATGCCCGAAGCCGCATAATATCGTGATAAACGCTCGAATTGCGTTGAATATTCTTTCTGCGGACGCACAACAATACAGTATTCTAAAAGCGGTTCTTTAATGAAGTAAAGGACATGGACACACTTCTTTTCACAGCCGGCTGACACAAGTGTTCTGGCACGAGATGAACAACTGCAGTTAGAGTTGCTCGACCATCGGAAGCACGTATGACCGCTTTCTTTAGATGTCAATGGCTTTCTTTTGTGTCATATGTTGCTCATAGAATGAACCTAATTATCCTTAGGGCTTCAGAAGAGAGAAAGCACCACATGAGCGCACTACTGGAGGTGCTCACTGGGAAATTGCCGGCAGAGCTTTTGTTGCATACTATGACATTTGTTGGCACTTAACGGCCTTTAACTTTCACAGTGATGCATTCCTTCTCTCGTTTGTCCTCGGAGCGTAGTTTGGCGCGCAAGCGGAGCTCATCCGCAGTCAAAGCGGCACTCGGGTAACGTGAGTGCCCGCAGAATCGAGCGGCCGCTGCTGCGGGTTTGTCAAGCGGCTGATCCCAAGACAGAGCTTGCTGAACCATGACACTGGGCTGCGCATTTGTTGGTGTGGAGCTGCTGATTTGTGATTATGTCACGTACAAGTATTTTTAGCAACTTATATCCGAGTTTCAGCCCATAACGAACGACGCGGCCGCTAGGCTGGCATGGTCATATTTGACGCACTATAACTTGTTGGCAACCAAAATAATGCAACGTTTTTTTCTGCACAATGGTAGATGACGTCCTTGACTTCAATCAGAGGGATTTAAAAAAAAATTAAAAATGGCCTTTTTGAGAAAATTATTTTCAAAGTGCGGCGTTTTTGGTAAATCACTTACGTTTCAGCCCAATTATCAAGTGAAACGGAGCGTGACAAAACCATGCAAATTGTTTTAAAAGAGAGCAAAAGTATGAAAATTATTATGTACCGATTTTTATTATCCTCACTTTAACTTGCTTGCAGCAATAAATTCCTGAAATACAGGTATTTTGTGCGATTTGCCAAGTTTGTGATTTTTTTCTTCAAAAGTGCTTCGACAAGCAAGGAAAATAATGGGCTCATAAGATTGTATTTCACTTGTTGTTTAAGGGGAATAAATATTGTGACGATGAAGTGCACCGTTCTTTCCCTAGGTGCGCTCAAAATTCAGAAATTGCGAAATTGGCGGAAAGCGTTTTTTGCGGCAAAGATTTGTATATTTTTTTTCAGGCGAACAAAATTTTTTTTTGCAAAACTAACTGCGAAACCATTGTTCTGGGTGTAATGCCTAGGCCTACAGTAAATTTCATCAGAATCGGGAATGGTGACCGGGACCTCGTGTTCGATCTTATCTGGACACACCCCTATGCATTACGTGGCTGGCCCAGGTCCACTTCTATCTTCTATCTAGTATGAACTAGAATATCAGCTACACCTGTTTGCTCTCTGACCCATTCTACTGTCTTCCAATCTCTTAATGTTACTCCTACCATTTTCTGTTCCAATATGCGCTGTGTGGTCCTTAACTTTTTCTCGAGTTTCTTAGTTAGCCTCCAAGTTCCAGCTCCATACCTTAGAACTGGAAGTATGCAATGATTGTATACCTTACGTTTTAGGAACAGTGGCAGATTGCCTGTCATTATTTGGGAATGCCTGCCGTAAGCGCTTCAGCCCTTCTTTATGAGTTGGTGAATTTTCTTTTCCTGAGTAGGCTTCCCTGTTTGTAGTTGACTGAGGTATGTATAGCTTTTGTACAGTCTCGGTTTGTTGTCAATTGCAAATTCTTTTCCTTTTGCTAGGCTGTAAATCATTACCTTTGTCTTCAGCATATTCATTTTTAGACCTACTTTAATTCTTTCTCTGAGTCCTCAATATTTTTGTGCAATTCGTTGCCATCTTTGCTGAAGAGCACTGTCATCTGCAAATCTTGGGTTGCTAAGATATTCTCCATTAATCTTTCTTCCTGTTTCCTCCCAGTCCAGTCCTTTGATTACTTCTAGGAATGCAGCGAACAGCATTGGAGAGAGTGTGTCTCAGGGATGCAACAACTGCGCCAATTGCGCCAATTTGATACAATTCCTTATTTTGCGCCAAGCTGAGCCAAAACCGTGAAATTGGTTAAAATTGCGCCATGCTGCGCCAAAATGCCCGACCAGCTTAAAATTTTCTGCAGTTGCGCAAATTTGAGCAAGAAATGGAGGCCGCGTTGGTCATCTGCAGTGTGGGCATCGTCATCCAATACAGACGCACAGACCCTAACCCCTCGCGAAAGAAAAAAAAAGTCAGTTTCACCGCAAGGACGAAGCAATAAATGCGATAGCAACAAATTGTAATGTTATACGAAGTGAGGCTGGCAGCAAACTCTTTTGTATTCGATCTCGCGTAACTCTACAAAACGTTAGTGTAAAAGAATACGGCCGCTCCAGGGAAAGACTCTCTTTCTGCACAGTGTCTTCGCATTGAGAGCGCAGCACGTAGCAGGATATACGAGCCGCCCGCTGATGGCTGCCGAGATGGCGCGCGCGCCAGTGATCACGACCGTGGCCTTAGAATCTAAGTTCAATGTTGCTACTCGATCGACAGCCCCCCCCCCCCTCCCGCTTCTTTTCATGCTCGTTGAAAGCGGGCGGGGCGTTTTCTCTATGCTTTGATGGCAGGCTTCCCGAGCGGAGTGGTGTTATCGCATACGCCCTCCGAGTGACGGAGATGCTCGTTTGATATCTGCTTCAGCCGCGTTCGTCACCCGCATTCGCGCACTTTCACCCGCGGTAGAACATACTATGCACTGGGATATGTTATCAATTTGGACTTTATACGGGAGATAACGGCAAAAACTTGTGTCCATATAGTTGCTATCGCAATAAAAAAAGGACAGTACTTCTCAAATTTCCTTGTGCTTATTTTATTGCGTGCAGAACGCTTTTTACGCCACTTTTGTCGTAGTACACTGGTGTCCTGTGGAAAAGCACACTGAGATTTAGAAGGGGCTATTAGTACTAGCTGTCAGGGACACAGCACATTTTGTTCCTTAATTACTCATTCGTGCACGCGCCTTGTAATTACGAGTACTAGTATGATCACTGACGTCTAAAAAATTATTGGCAATCATTTGGAGCTGCTGTGTATGGCGTTTTTGCGGCCTTGAGAAACAATAGACAAAAGCGTATGCCAGTTTTATTTTTTCGCTACCCCCACTTGCTCCTGCTTTACGAACCTCCCAAATTTCCAGGTTGCCAGGTTCGCAGGTCCACATAAGCATTTCCAGTGCCTGTCGAATTATTTGACTGGTCCTGCGAATGCTAATGTGGACTCGGTCATTGTTCGCACTGTTGGGTGGCTCAACACACTTCTTTTATTGAAATAGCAGTGTTCACGTGCACTGTGCACGAATTAGCTGATGTTGAATGGTTTTTACATATTTTTGTTTTCTTTTCTAAAAATAAGCCTTCTTTGTGATACTGCTCCAAATTGGGGATATCGGGCTAAAAAAAATTCGAGTTTTTTTTCGTAACCTGCTCTAAATTTGGATTTTTGTGCTCCAAAAGCAACATTTTGCTGCTCCAAAAATTGCTCCAAATCCTGTTTCGGCTGTTGCATCCCTGTGTGTCTGCTTGTCTGACCCCTTTCTCGATCGCTAAGATGTGAAGCATCTTATAGCAAACCCTATCCACTTCCCCTTCCCCTGCCTCCCTTCCCCCTCTCTCCTTTCTCCCTCACCACTCCCCCTCTGAAACGCAGGCTCTACATGCCGAAACACTGCTTCGCATCGCCTCATGGTCCCCTTTAGCGGGAGATGGTGTGATTTTTTTGTTGCTCTTCTTGTGGAGAAGCATGGCAGCTGTTGAGCCTTTTTAGATGCTAGCTACGGTATTTATATATGTTACAAGTGCTCCTTGGTGACTTCAACACTGCTGATATCACTACCGAGCTGAATGCCTTTTTGTAGTCTATCAAAGTCGTATAATGAGGTTTGTTATACTCTGCACATTCCTCTATTGCCTGATAGATCACGTGGCTGTGGTCCATTGTAGATTATCCTTTCCTGAAGCCAGCTTGTTCTCTAGGTTGGTTGAAGTGAGGTGTTTGTCGTATTCTGTTTGAAATTACCTTCATAAATAGGTTGTATAATACTGAAAGTAAGCTGATGGCTCTGTGATTTTAAATTTCCAGCATCTCCTTTCTTGTGTATTAATGTAATGTTGGAATTTTTCCAGCTCACTGGCACACTTAATGATTTGGGTGTAGTGTCACGAGTTTCCGTAATATGAAATCCCCTCCATCTTTTAATGAATCAACAGTTATGCCATAGTCTTGGCCGCTTTTCCGAGAAGCATACCTCTAATCGCCTTCTTAACCTCATCTTTTAACTTCAATTACTTTTTCTAGCTTAAACGAAAGAAGGGGATTTTAAGGGCTCATTTTCTTTGTTATAGGCACAACATTAATGACATCCAACAGACAATCAAGCCAATGAAATTATAGGGGACATTATTAGTAGTAATTATGATATAAATGTGAAGAAATTAAAGTGGACGAAAAGACAACACACCTCTGGCAGGGACCGAACCTGCAACCATCGAATAACAGTAACTTCGAATGGCTACGAGCGGCGCTGACTAACTCTCCCAGGTTTAAATGCACAGATATACCCGATAAACTGTACGGGAGGACGACTGCTGCCATAGCTCAATTGGTAGAGCATCGGAAGCGTTATTCGAAGGTTGCAGGTTCGGTCCCTGCCAGCGGCAAGTTGTCTTTTCGTCCACTTTAATTTCTTCACACTTATATAATAATCACTACAAATAACGCACCCTATACTTTCCTTGGCTTGCCTGTTGGTCGTCATTATTGTGCTACCTTGATTTCATTCGAGAATCGATGGCTTACCTGTGAACTGTACAGTTCCAAGTAATTTTCTGCTACCTTCAATGTGTCATTGAAGTTGCTCATGTAAGTTTGCCCTGCTTATCTTTTAGTGCATGCATTTTGGCCCTTCCTACGCACAATAAACTGTCGTAATTACCTTTGTTTTTGAACTAACTTTGCACATGATATTTTCGTAACATTGTAAATAAAAATGTAGTTATTTTTGTAAAGCCACGATAGTTGTTTTATTCTGCATCATCTCTCTTGTATTCTGAACCTTATTTTTTTTTACTATTTTACTCTTATGAAAAGCCATTTAATAGTACATAAACTTAATACAGTTACATTACTTAGTAACACTGCTCTGTCTTGGAGGCATAGTCCGCGGAGCTGCACACTGCTTGCTCGGTTCCAGGCCCCGTTTTGCTCCGGACATTTTTGTCAAGCCAGTAAATGTATTTCCCATTTCTTGTTTATCTATAAATGCTCATCGAGTGTGTTGTCAATGTGCTTCATATTTTTGTTACACAGGCAGTTTCTTCTCGCAGAATACGCTATGTTTTGATTGAAGCCCAAAGCATGATGGAGTACTACAGCAGTCAGTGTCAGTTGTTATGCTTTGATATGACCTTGCAGCATTGTTCAATTTCCATGACCCGAGCACGCTTCAAAGCAACCATGTGACAGCCATCGATAAAGCTAGCTGTTCAGATTGATTGCTTTTTTTTTTCTTGCAACACAGGTCACGCTTGCTGCGTGAAAGGGACAGGCAAATGAACAATGAAGAGTATCCTGCCTTAAAGTATCCTGAAATATATGTCCTTGAAGGTGGCTATAAGGCATTCTATGAAGAATTCCAGGTGGGCTTTGCAGTGGTTGATTTATGTGCTGCATGGCTTTTGGCTTGACCTAGAACTACCTTTTACAGGATACTTGTACAGTGCAGGCTTTGCATGCTAGCTTTTATTGTTAAAGGCCCAATTGCAACTATTGATTTCACCTTGGAAGTTGTAAGGTGCCATTTAGAGAAAACAAATTCTTCAAAGGGGTTCATTATTTGCCAAGCTACTATAAATTTAACTGCGCTGCTACTATGGTGCTCTGAGAAGGTGAGCTTAACTGCCATAGCTTAGAAAGTACCATTGCAAAACTGAAGTATTTAGGCATTCATACTTTCCTCAAACCATTAAAGAATGGAATGTGCTGCCTGTGACAGTGGTTGTTTGTGACAGTGTAGGGTCATTTTTAGACAGACTAAAACTGTTATAGGTGTACTGTGGAGGTATATTGAATGCCTTTCTTCACTGCATCCTGTTCCACATGATTCACACAAACTATGATTCACGCATTTCACTATGAGAATGATGTAACAGCACATGACGCCCATCAACATGTTCTAAACATAATTGCATTTGTCTCCCGCCCCCCATTCTCGTAGTCTAAGTGTGCCAAGTGCAGTGTACTAATAGCTCTGAAATGTGATGTCTCTGATGCCTCATTTTTCATGCACTTTCATGTTATCTTTTGCATTGTGTATTCAAAGTATTACCTGTACATGTCTCATAACCCCGTCTGCCTAAGGCCTCCCAACAGGGGCCTGCAGTGCACTTGAAATTGTAGGCTTATGCCACAGGAGCGAAGGAAAGACTTGCCTGTACGATAATCGATGCCAGCAAGGAACGTGAGCCGTGGCTTCACGTGCCACAGCCTAGCACCTTCTTTATTTTCTTTGCACGATGTAAAATCCTGGATGTGAGGTAGGGGATAGCTGTTGTGGACAGTCTTGGCGTTCAACGCTCGATAGTCCCCACAAGGATGCCAGTCACCATGATCACGCTTTGGCACCAAATGCAGCGGGGAAGCCCAAGCGCTTGACGATGGGCGTATAATGCCGAGCTGCAGCATGTGGTCAAACTCCCGTTTAGCAATAGCTAGGCGGTTTCCAAACAGGCAGCGTGGTCGAGCGGCTTCCGGTGGACCCCAGGTGACGATGTGGTGTGTCACCGTACGTTTAGGCGGCTGAGTGAGGTTGCACGGTTTTGTTAACTCCGGGAAACTCACCGAGATTTTTTCGAACGGTGAGGAAGGTGTCAGCATGCGGGGATGACCATTGCAGCGATGTCGGACAGGACTCCCGAGATGGAGAGACGAGTCTGACCGTCTATGAGACGGCGCCGCCGCACGCTGACGTCCAAATTGAAGTATGAGAGGAAGTCCGAGCCGATGATCGGTTGCACCACGTCTGTGATGACGAAAACCCACCGGAAAATGCGGCGAAGGCCGAAGTCGAGGGTGAGAGATCGGAGTCCATACGTCGCTATAGATGAGGCATTGGCAGAATGAAGCACTTGCCCCTGTGACTTCGAACGATCAGCCTTAGTCGGGGGCACAACGCTAATCTCCGCGCCCGTATCTATAAGGAACCTGGCGCCCGATAGCTGGTCTGTGACCATGAAAAGGCGGCTGGAACGAGAAGTGAGATCACACGCCGCCGTCAGTAATTTCGGCAGGCGTTTCCCTGCCACGAACATGGAGATGTACACTTCGTGGCTCGGTGTCGGAAACGCCGGTGGTACCAGCAGAGAGGTGGAGGGCTGGGACTCCGAGCATCTCGTGTGCGTGGAAGAGCTCGACGACCGGAACGAGGCAAATGAGTCTCCTGCAGGGGGCTCCGGAGTGCGGCAATGGAGACGGCGAGTACGTCGATGTGGGCCTCAAGGCACGAAATCACTGTGTCTGCTGGTGGTAAGACAGCATTGACAGATGGGGAGTTCGCTTCATGAACCTGATCGGCGAGCTCCGCCAGGTGGTCGAGGTTGACGTCGCCGGCCGCCGCGAGGACGAGGTGGATTGGCTGAGAAAGGCGTTGGAGGAAGAGCTCACGAAGCAAAGCTGAGTGGGCAGAGACGTTTTGTTCCCCAAGAAGCTGTCGCATTCGGCGCAGTAGTTGGGAGGGGCACCTGTCGCCAAGGTCCCCCGCTGCAAGGAGCTGCTGTAGGCGGACGCGTTCCGAAGGCATGAATTGTTCAAGCACCTTGGTTTTAAGGTGCTGATATGGCGTAGTGTCCCAGGGGTTGCAGAGGACGTCCGAGAGCTCGCTGGCAACATCAGGAGGAAGGACTGAGGCTACGTGGTAGTAGCGTGTCGTTTCCGAGGCAATGCGGTACAGGGAGTGACCTAATGCAGTGCTAAAAAACACACACACCACAAAGTAAGGAATACAAACCGACGGGACTTCGTAGTGCGTGTTCTTTGGCGCTGCATTATGTCACTCAGCAAGCACCAACTTGCCCAACAACACGTTCTTCTGCGGTACAGGGAGAATTGCGCCTTGACCTGGTGAAACCAAACTTGCGGGTCCTGTGGCCAGAAAGATGGGAGACTCAGTTGCACGGCCGAGATGTCCTGCAGACGTGAGGCTTGTTCAGTTGAGGGTGCATTCGAGTCAGTCATTGTCTTCGCCCTAGGTCACCACTTGTAGGCTTATGCCACAGGAGCGAAGGAAAGACACGCCTGAACGATAATCGATGCCAGCTAGGAATGTGAGCCGTGGCTTCATGTGCCACAGCCTAGCACCTTCTTTATTTTCTTCTCTCGCCATTGCGCGCTTTCCGGTTTGCGCGCCACCCGAACGAGGGCGCTAAAAAATAAAAGAATTCACTGTTTTGCAGCAAGGGTGAAGCCATGAATACAATGCAACAAATTGAAGCCATGAATGCGATAGCAACAAATTGAAGTAAGGCTTGCAGCTCACTCCTTTAACATCTGACCTGACCTGGCAAACATCTGACCTTTAACATCTGACCTTTAACATCTGGCCATCCACTGTTATTGCAGCGGTCGTTCCTTCGACGTGGCACTAGACCTCGGTCTCCGTAGTGTCAGTGTGGCATAGCTGTTGTCTTCCATAGCAACGACTGAACTTCTTCACCAGCGTGGCGCCAGACCAACGTGGCACTTGACGCAGTGTGCAGCGTGCCAAGTAAAAGACGCTAGCAGGTAATTGCCCGTGGACTTGGGTGCAAACAGGTGACAGCTGCGTGGTCTGAACCGGAATTCCACGCTCGGCATGCACGTCTCCAGGCCATGGCTTGCGAAACGACTGCCCGGATTCCCGCACACATCCGCCAAGCCCACTCTTCGTCTCCTGCCATTGATGCTCCTCCTGAGCTCGCGCTCTTTCCAACTTCTCCCCGCTTCTTCTTTTTTCTTCTTCGTCCCTTATTCTCGTCGGGTGCTTTGTCTCTCCCAGCAGATGTCTTTTTTCTCTTCTTGGTGCACTTTTATTTGTGATACACTCCCTCATTTTGACGAGTTTTTTTTTATATTAAAAAAAAGAACTGCTCACTTAGTTCACCAACATAAACTGTCACACAGAGTTTACAAAATGTTCACAATACTAACAGTAATGCCACACCCTAAAGAGACTTTCACAAAAGCCTACTTTCACAACGCACAGATGCTTCTACGATTTCTTACTGCCTCTATATTGTATAAACTACGCTGTTCATTCAGAAAACTCTGCTAAAAAATCAGCGGTAATGTTTTTCCTCTCCTTGATGAATTCCACATGAAACGAGTAGTATTAGACAGAAAGCCTCAATCTCCTCATTCATTCCTTTATCTACTTTCGTACTTAGCTATGATTAACAACTATACCGGCTGCCTGGGGAAATCGTTCCTCTATTGTCCATGGATACTTCGCGAAATGGAAGGTCTACTGTTGGTCTGTTTCCTAATGGAGCATGACCCCTTCTCCCTTTGGGTACAAATCGCCAACAAAGGCCACATGACTGTATGAATCTTTTCACATCCGTCTGGGTTCCGGGCCAAAAGAATTCTTGAGTGATTCAGGTCAGAGTTTTCTTCATGCCTTGATGGCCTATGTCATGTCCATGAGTCAGTATAGTCGATCTAAAGGCCTTGGGTACCAGAACCTGATATATTTCTTTTTCCGAATTGAACCACCGACATCTCCTATACAGCAGCCCGTTGTACACCACAAACTCAAAAACAGTTCTACATCTTGGTCTCCTCCTCACTTCCCCAATATTAACACGAAAGTGTTTTATGCCGGGGTCCACCAAGACTTCAGTGACGTATTTCCGTCACGGAAATGACGTCGAAAAAATATACACAATCAGATGGCAAAGAAAAAAGGTACTGTGAACGGGCATCGAACCCACGACCGCTCGGTCCGCATCAACAGATGCCGGGCATGCTATCCACTACACCACGGTCACAGACTCTGGAGGCTTTACAAACGCGCCTTTTATATCTACCACTCTCCCGATCAGCTGGGTGGTGTTGAGCTCTGGGAGTGGTAAGGTAAAGTAATCCGTCATTGCTGCGGCCTCTGCGACTAGCACCTGCAATGCGTTAAGCGTCCGTCCCGTTCGGCGCGTTTTCAATAGAAGTTGAATTTTGTCAATACCCTTAACACACCACGAGGTGGCGACCTTTGCCCAAGCGCAATAAAAGCGTCGGCCTCGTTCATAGCATCACGCTAATATAAACCAAAAATAGCTCTGCGACGCGTGCCTGCCTCACCTGGCTGTAACACCGCGTTCCACTTTCACGCGCTCGCCGCGAGAAAAATCACGGCCGAGCTACGTACCGAGGCGGCACGACGCGCTTTGCGTTTCCCTCTAGTTCGGCCGTGGTGTTCAATCACATTTTAACATGCCGCGGGATGGCGACCAAGATCTGCGTCCAATATGCAACGCTCTTCTGGCTATCACACCTCGTTCTCTGATTACACTTTCACCGTTAACTATTACAGCTACCACAAGGGTTTGTTTAATCATTTAACATGGACGTTAGTCGTCGGGATGGAGATGTACCACCAATCATCAAAGTGGGTGCATACACGTTAAACGGTGCCATTAGCTGCCAGACATCAATATACATTGTGCAAACTCTCTCATATCAAGGTACAGTAAGCATTCAGTTACTTCTGTAAGGGCACGCTTTACTTTCGTGTTATTCCGATTCCGATGATGGAGGGATCAACCATGTTTTTTCAAAGCAGCCCTTTAGGGATTTATCATTTTCCTGTCGTTCCCTAAACTCCTTTGGTGTTACGTTGAGACCCTGAATTGCCGGCACCTTCAAGACAAATTCATCCCTGTTTCTAACGGTTGGAATTCTTACTATTACGACCGAAGACTCTTCTGGTATTCGTCCCTCCGTTTCATCATGAGAATCACCGCGCAGTTGCGAAACGTGCGGGGCAGGGAAACTTAACACCATATTTCAGGGGTGTGCTAATTACGTGGGGGTGCAAAGTACCAGAGTAAATAAGAAGAAGACAGACGTTCAGAGGGATGGTGTGGGTTTGAAGTGATGAGGAATCATTAAGCAGGGAGTGTCACTGGAGCTAATGTTTTGACAAGTGGACTTGTCTTGACAAGTCAGTTAGCAACTGGAGTTAATACCCTACCAGAGTAAAATATGGTAATGTAGGTCAGATCCAGTGCAATTCTATCTGCGTTAAGCCCGCTGCTGCTGTGGACTGCAGCCATATTAACCATTACCAGCTGTCTTTTCTTTTGTAAATCTAAGAGTTGTCATTAATTTTAATAGTGTATTTATCGTAAAGGCACCTTCCAGCCAAGGGAACGTAAAGCAGCCTGGTTCGTCATTTATGGAAGTGCCCAGTCTTTCCTTTTTTTACCATTCGAGTGCTCGTTTCCAGTACGCGGACTGTCCGCTTTCCAAGCAGGCTTACCACTCGGGCAGCATGCATAGAATCATAATGCAAAAATCTGGAAAAGTTAGAGAATTTGGAAAACTTAAGAAGTTGGTAGACACCCTGATTGGAACATACTATTTTGCCGCATATTAAGAGACAGCAGAAGGAACACACAGGTGGTAGCAGCGGTTGTTGCATGCGTGTATCTGCCATTTATTCGTGGTCCTGTACCCTAAACAAAATCATGGTCAAGAGGTCATCGCATTACTTGACCCTGAGCTTGAATAGTTGCCAGACCGCCTCTGTTGTAAGCATGTCTTTTTCATTTCTTTCCTTATGTGCATGTGTGGTGAAGAAACATGTTAAATCCTTTCACGTGTTCAGTGCAGCGCTTGTCTCCTTTCTTGCCCCGCCACGGTCGTCTAGTGGTTATGGCACTCGACCGCTGATCCGAAAATCGCGGGATCGAATCCCGGCCGCGGCGGCTGCATTTTCGATTGAGGCGAAAATGTTTGAGGCCCGTGTACTTAGATTTAGGTGCACGTTAAAGAACCCCAGGTGGTCAAAATTTCCGGAGCACTCCACTACGGCGTCCCTCATAATCATATGGTGGTTTTGGGATGTTAAACCCCAGATATTATTATGGTCCCCTTTCTTGTGACTTGCTAATTCACATAAGCCTGCGTATACAGTACCTTTTGTGTTTTTCATTAAGAATACTTGTGGAACCAAATAACTTTTCTAACATTGTTCCACAAATATTCACAGGATATCACGAGCAGTGTTGCTGCTACTATCGACACCTCTGGTGTTTCAGTATTTGGTGAAGGGTGACACACATAATATGGCCAAGTTTTCTAATCAGTCATATGGCACAGTCACTAAGAGATCATCAGGTTGCCCAAATTATTTGAGCTTAGAAAGAAGGGGAAGGGGATGATTTCATAAATTTTAGTTTGTGTTTATCAATTTGGTCACATATTCATGTGATAAGTGGTAGCGTAACACCAACAGACACTGAAGAACAGACAAGGACAAGCACATCTCCTTGTCTATTCTTTCTTCAGTCTCTGTTAGTGTTGCGCTACCAATTCATCAAATGGAACCATATCAGCTCACCCAAATGTATATGCAACTTGGTAACGTATACTACTTGAAATTTTTTTATGAATTTTGTGTTGGCCCAATATATAGCCTGGCAATTGAATTATTATTTTTTTTGTTCCCAAGAGCTAGACAGTGTAGTGTGCATTCTTCAGAACATGCACTTCACCATAATTTGCCACTGATGTTATTAAATGATGTGTTTCTGTCATATTGGCGACGGATTCTAGAAATCCGGGAAATCCAGGAGAACTTTGCATTTATGATGTTTTTTGCTAGCATAATGCTCATAAGTGGTGCCCTTCTTGTGATACCTGCAGGACTTGTGTACACCACAAGGCTACGTTCCAATGCGCCACAAAGACTATGAGGCTGACCTTCGACTGTATCGTGGTATGGCCAAAACAGAAGGGGCAGCTTGCAAGTCTCGCAGTGCCCTGCAGGTTCGACCCCTAAAGAAGTTCTAGGCACTCAAGCCATCAGTTGCTGAATGGGTTGGATGCATTCATATTTTACCGAAGGACGCTGTAGGCAAAAGCCAACCTGTCTTGGCCTAAGCAGCGTTCAAAGCTCTACATGATATGTACGGTAACTTACGATCATAATTTGCACTGCCACTTCTTCTGCCTTTGGTGGTACTGTGTTCTTTTTCAGTGGGCATTATTGAGTGGTTTCTGGAAGCATGGTTGTTTCGGCTGTCAGTGATTTTAGTTTATCATGCCCACTGTCATTTGACATCATAGAAGTTGCTCTTGCGGAGTCTCTTGCTAGCATCTGTCAAAGTGGCACAGACACATATTAGCATTGTCTATGTTCACAAAAGAACGCATTTTGCATTTTATCTTATGGTTTGCTGCTCAGGGGTTACGCATGTATTTATTGCTTCACAAATATCGCGAACTTCAAGCCCATTGTTCGTAACGCTTAGGATATTTTCTTTTATTTTACTGTCTTCAGTGCATGACACTGACAACTGCTCAAGTCATTAAGTGAGCTCCCACTCTTTATTTCTGTCAATATTTGGGACGTTGGGAAAGAAAGGTGGGTCTTCAGAAAATTCACAGTGAATACATTGAAAGCACATGTACGTATGCACAATTTTATTTTGTGTATTAATAAAACATTTTGCAGACTTTGATGTTTTTTGTATCATTATCACTTGTGGAATTGGAAAAGTCCAGACCTCAAGATACCCTTGCCCAAATCTCCCATCATTTCATTTTAATTCTGTCCACTGTCTGTACACATGAGCTCCCTCTGTATTCTAAGGAACACGCTCGAGCAAACGGAGCACAACTATGATAATTAGGTGTTCATCCACAAATAATCAAGTGAAGCTAGATGATGCAGAAGCTTGCAGACCTCGCAACAAAACTAATCTGAATATGATTGCCACTAGGTGCGGATCCAGTTTTTCTTAACCCTTTGCGGTCATAAACTTCCACCTATGTTACCACTGGTTCGGTCGGAAACGATTGTCAGTTTAAGGTGCTGCGCAAAAACGCACTCGAATGCTGACGGACAGCAAAATATCTTTTTCTCCGTTCTATTACATTCCCTTGGCGCTACCTTGAAGCTGTGTGGTACTGCTCAAAGCATTCCCCAGGTAATTTACCATCCGGTGTTTTTTTGGCATGTAGACGTGCACATCGGAAGCTGCCGTTGGCTGTATTGTCTCCATGAATACTTAATTGGAGCACTCATCTGAAGAGCTTTCTTCTTCATCGGATGGAGGAACATAATTAACCTTTTCACTAAAGTCAGTCACTTTCTATAAAGCCAGGAGAGCCACTCCTGTAGAATGCGCACAGCATGAATGCTGCCATGCCACTACAGAGAAGAAAAAAAAAACTACCAGCAATACATACATTGTTTTTTCCTTTTTTGCCTTGTGTGGTGCTGCCACCTCTGGAGAACACAATGAGAACTTTTGTGAGCACTTGTGGCATTATCCAAAAAATGATGCTGCAAATATTTCCCAAACAAAAAAGCACACACTTTAAAGCGTCGTGACGGACGCCTCCCGACAGCGGACCGGACAAGCCATTTCGCAATGGCGGGTGCTTTCTAACAGTGGACCACAAATAAGTTCGCTTTGGAATGGTGATTGATGATAATGATTTCACAGATATGTTTACTATCAATATTAATAGTTATGATAAAGATGTACAATACATTTGTGGACGATATGGACAACACCAGCTGGAAGACTCGACAGCGTGGGCATGGTTAGTAACAGCAGCAGCAATGTCTAGCTCGAGCCTCTTTTTTTTTAGTGCTAGCAATCTGGCTGCAGAGCTCTGCAGGGCACACTACTTCTTCATTACAATAATAACTGTATTTGAGTCAGAATGAGCATTCTAGCATGAGCCTGGAGGAAGTACTTGACGAGTTCGTCATGTGCCGTATGCTGCCATTGAGAATGAAAAAGGGGATTTAAGTCATCCGGACATCACCCCCTTGGGTCTGTGCATGGTTGCCACAATAAAACTGAATTTCATCCCTGTCCGAGCAAGCTGCCAGAAATTGAGCTTCCTCTCCACAGGCTTGTGCAAGGCCGGTGCTATCCACTTCCAAAGTGACTGGCTGTGTGTCTAGTAGCATGTTGAACCAAAGTTAAGATTTTACTTCAGTACCACTTCCAAAACAGAAATGGCATTTTGAACTATGGAGCTAGGTCTACTGTATCAACTTGGTCGGGGCATGATGTAGGACATAGTGCCAGTCATACGTTGTGGTGCCTTTACATGTGGTGAAAGAAGTGCATGCAAATTTGCCTTTTCACAACTCCTTGATATCAATGAAAAAGCTCTTGCAGCTGGTGCTTGCATCTTTAACACTTCAAAATTAGAGGTGTTCAATATGTTCAAGATAAACAGTCTTTAAATACTGGAACTTTTTATTTGTAAAAAACGGTTGTATCAGAGTTGGTTTCATAAAAAGTGTTTACTTGCATTAATATGCATGTATACAGTTCAGAACTTCACGTCTGGTTAAATAAGCTTGTGAATGGTAAACTGCCTTCACTTATCCAGTGCACCATTTCAATGGTAGTATTGGAGCAGAACAGCATGTCACCTGATGCATGTAATGTGTTGTGCTTATTAAAGGAGTACTGACACGCTTTTGAGACAGCGTAAAAGGCACATTTTTCGTTTCCTTGGCACTAGCCAGGAAGCATGTATAACATATTTTAATTTGATTTGAAAGTTTTTATCGTCCAGTTCTTGCAAGCCAGCCCCAGTGCAGTGGATATTACGAGTCGACACAGTACGCTGGATTTGCAAACTCTGTGGCCAAAATCTCTGTTGGAGTCGCTGGACGACAATTCATTCATCATTGTTTGCAACTTTCATGTGCAACTGACAGCAGCCGACAGAGCTGCTGTCAGTATTCATCTCGAGTTGCTGTCCCCATGAGACTTTGACCTACGTCAGACTGTGTTGACGCATCACTGTGCAACCACCCCCTCGATATCTAAACCGAAAGTGTTTTTTTAAGGTGGCCATATTAAAAATATATTTGATGCATTCCAATAGGCACCACGATACTCTTTTTAGGGTTCTCAACCGCAGTGTTCTTATTTAAAGCAACAAAATGAAAATTCCTAAAATTCATGTCTGTACTCCTTTAATTATTGAGACACTGATCTGGGAGGTGAAAAAATTTCTGAAAAGTGATTTTCTGGAATATTATACTTTTACATAATCGGAAGGTCCAAAAATAAAAGCTGTTTCTAAAATATTAGAAATTTCATGCATATTTGTCAAGTTAATTTGCCTCACAGTCAACTTCATGACCATTTTCGCTTGCCAAAGCACCTCCAAAAGTCATATTCAGCAATGCAACGGGCAAGAACCATGCTAAGTAGCATGACCATTTTGGTCTCATTTGAAAAACGCACACTTCTATTATTTGTTCCTAGCCGAAAAAACTTTGTCTGGCAAAGGCAAAATTTGTGCTATAAAAAATTTTTTAAAAACCTCGCAGACTTGCAGAGCATGGGTGCATTTCGATCATATGGGGCAATTTCTTCCTTCCCATTTGGATGCTGCGGGATTCATCTACTAGGCAGCAGTGGATCGTCATGTTGTCTGCCATTTTGCAAAGAGGCTTAACCAATGACAGCGCGATGCCAGGTGGTCATCAAACATTCAGAATGGCTCATGCGCTCGGGAAGAAGTAAAAACTGTGTCCACAGACATGCACTATTTGATCGAGACCACAGTGAAAAGGAAGCATACTAAGGAGAATAATGATGACCATGTTCCTGGTGGATCCTAGAATCATAACGCTCATTCATACCTCTTCCTGTTAAAAATAAATGCTTACTATGTTACTAAACTTATTTCCCCTTTTTCTCAAAACCACATTTTTTATCACATCATATCATAGGCTGTTGCTCACAGTATCTTTTGGTGTAGTGGTCAGATTTTGATAATTCTTACTGTAAATTAAAATGTGTGCATTTTAGTACAATAAAACAATGAAATTAGGACATTTTTATCTATAACTGTGATTTAATTAGCGGTAGGGTTGTGCACATATTTCGAACTTTGAATATTTGATTCAAATAGTTTGATTTTCAATTCGATTTGCAAGGCACTTTTACTGTTCGAACACCACAAAACTTCATAACTAGTATTAAAATCTGCAGAAAGTACACACCTGTGCTAAATTTCGCCAAATTTGATGCATAAATAGCCAAATTAGTTTCATTTGCCACATTCCACCAACCACCCTCCACTGCTCTTTTGCAAACGTGCCAGTATTCAAATGGAGTGGTCAGAGCATGGCATGGTGTGTGAGGCCAAGCACGTTATTGCAATAGAGTGCTTATATTGTGCGGGCTCATGCTCGCTGCAGTTCATGACCAGGTGGCATTATTCCCCCACTTAAAAAAAAAAAGCATCGCCCTGATGCTCATGCAAGTGGGAATACATAAGAAATGTTATGCTGAACAAAACCCGAGATCAAAGTGTTTAGTATTTTTATTTGCTCTAGAGGTCCGTTTTTATTTACACTGACATTAGCATCGCACACCAAAATTTTAACAGCAAAGCTGTTCAGCAAATCGTGTTTAGAGACTAAAAGAAAGAGAAAAATTCTTGCCAAAAAGTTTTAGCACATGGTGGGATTCGAACCCGCGTACCCTCGATCCTAATGTGAGCGTCCTAACCACTCGGCTATCCAGGCACGCTAGCAGAACATAGCATAGCCTTGTACAGTATAGTGCAGCAAGAGGGTGGGGAAAGGGAAATGAGCGTGAGGAGGAGAGATTTGGTGGTGAGGAGGATGGTAGAGAGTAAAGCGTAGCACAAAAAGAATGAGAAAGAGAGAGGAAGAAGTGCAGAAACAAAGAGAGAGAGATAACATCAACGAAAAGAGCGAAAAAAGTAGAGAGAGAAAAAAAGATAGAAAGAGGAAGCAAGCATTGCGGTGTCTAGCGACCAGATATCGCACCACCTCTGTCAAACACACGGATGTGGAATGCGAAAAAATTATGTAAGGGCTACTTCTAACGCCCACCGACAGAGACATCACGCACAACCTCCACTCTATAGTGCATAGCCTGGCTGCGTACCCCTGAAGAGGAAGCTAAAGAGCATCGTGAAGATAGACGTGTCGGTCGACGGGGAGCACGAGCGGCGACGGGTCCGTGCTTCACTGTGCCAAGCTTTGCGCGACTTAGCGCAAGCTGCCCGCAATTTTTCTGGCAGTGGAAATGAGGCAGGACGTACGGGACACGTAGGTTTATGCTGTTCATTTTCAGTGGTTGGACACGCAGGTCTTACTATGTGGTAATGCATACAGAGCAAGATCTTTCTGCCCAGCCAACAAACATTGAAATATGTCTTATGCTTTTAAAGAAAATGGAACTCATCTCCACGAAGTGAAATGATGACGAGTGGACGAAGCTAGGTGGCCCATAATGTCTACGTTGTAGTCGCCGACTGGTATAAAGAGTTTGCGCTTGTAGGAGTTTCATACTGTTCTGTCACATTGTGACTGATATTAGTGTACTGTTCAACCTTTTTTGTTGTCTCATATGTTACCCGAGCATTGCCCCATATAACGTAAATTGAGTGACATAATGAGTCGACGACAAAGCTCGGTCCTAAGGTCCATAATGTGTATGTTGAAGTCTCCAACTAGTATAAAAGGTTTGTGCTTGTAGGTGTTCTATATTGTTTCGTCACAATTATGATTGTTGTTCGTCTATTGTAAACCTTTTTTTTTTATTCACATACACACATTTCGACTACAGCAACGGTTTTCTAACCACCATGACAGCGGACAGTGAGCGTCGGCGACAAAGCTAGGCCCTAAGGTCCATAATGTCTACGTTGAAATCGCCGACTAGTATAAAGGGTTTGTGAGTCTAGGTGTTTTATATTGTTGTCACAATTATGATTGATATTAGTCTATTGTTAAACCTTTTTTAGGGAATTTTACATGGTGCTGTGCCGTGAGCACGGACACCACACAACGGACAAACCTAGACCCTAAGGTGCTTCGCCCCTAAAATACATAGCGGTCTCACAGTGTCACATTGCACTAGACACTCTTGTACACAACAGCACTGGTAGCACAGTCTCGTGACAATATGTCACCTACTGCATGAAAAAAATAACGTTGAGAGTGTGAAGTTGTCCTTTTATACTAGTGCAGAGGTGTCAGCTCTAACAATAATTAGCACATACGAGCTTTTGCTTAGTTTTTCGCCCTTCTACAGCAATCATTTTGTAACACAAATATTTATCGGGTGTTGTAGTTGAATAAATGTGCTGCTGTGCTAAGGTAGATCGCCCATCTGAAAGTGCAGCTGCAGGTTGTCATGGAAAGACCACAATGAAAGACTGCTTCCACTACCAACAAATGAAAGCTGTATTTTTGATTGGACACAGCTCAAGTCCTTGCTCTGCGAGTAAAATGCGAAGACGCTTGCTTCTTTTCGTAATCTGCTTTTTTTTATGTTATATAATTTTCGTTTTGCCTGGACCATTTTAACAGTGAAGCTGTTCAGCTCGGCGTAATGTCGTGACCCAAAAACTATCATCACAAACGGGTATGTGCCACGGAAATTGGGCAAATTGCGCCAATTTGTCCGGCGCATAGCAAGTGGGTGAGAGAAATGAAGTTGGAAAGAAAGAGAGAAAAACTGCAAAAATAATTCCTCGCGAGACAGCAGGATTCGAACCCGCGTACCCTTGATCGGAAGGCAAACGTCTTAACCACTCGGCTATCCAGGCATGCTGACAGAACACAGCATAGCCTTGTGTAGTATCGTATAGCAAGGGGGTATGAAAGGGAAGTGAGGGTGAGAAGGAGGGGAGAGAGTAAAGCATAGCATATAAAGAATGAGAAATAGAGAAAAAAATGCAGAAAAAGAAGAAAGAGAGAGAATCAAAGAAAGAAATAGAAAAAAGAAAAAGGAAACAAGCAAGAAATATAGAGAGAGTGAAACAAAGAAAGAGAACGAAAAAAGAGAGAGAGAGAAATAAACAGAGACAAACAACATAGACTTGCAACATAGCAAAACCTAGCAAGAACCACTTACAACATAGCAGTAACCGGCAACTTGAGGATTTACCAGCTTCACTGTGCCAAGCTTTGTGCGACACAGTGCAAACTTCCCACAACTTTTTATCATTCTTTTTGCATTTATATCATTGTCACAGTATGCTGTTATACTGTATGTCATACTCAGCAGCTAAAACATGCGTTTAGGGCCTTTTTAAAAATGCATGAATTTTTCACTGGAGCGGTAAGCACAAATCACTGGCTTAAAACACGCACAGCAAAATAACTGCCAGATTAATAGTGACAAATTGAAATGTGGCTGCTGATCTAAGGCCAACTAGGCATGAGCAAATGCTTAGTACTTATCACACAATGTTTTAGAATTTCTTATTTTACCCTTGCTTGAGTGGAATAGCATTGATCCTTCCGTTACTAATCTTGAATCATTGGATCAATTTTTTTACAACAGTCTAGGATGGTGTAGACAATGAATAGTGTATTAGTTATCTAGAAATGGCAATGCTTGTCATATAATTTTGTTTAATTAGTCATTTATTTTTTTTTTAATTTTGCGGCTCCCAAATTTATGCTTCATTGTATTTTAATGTTTCTTGTAACTTGAATTTTATTATCACATATGCCCTATTTTGTGTTGTAAAACATTAATGGGTCCTGAGGCTCAGTCAAGAGCTGATGCAGGCCGCTCCCACTCTGGGACAGGTAGGCTAAGCCTAACTTCCACGTCGTTGGCCCACTGGATGGCCCTGATTTGATCTTGAAGTGAGTCGCTGGGTGGTGTCTGTTGCCACCACCTTGCTTCTTTGGTACAGTCCGTGTGTTCCACAGGGCAGTGCCATAGCATAAGTTCTAAGGAGATTCAATCATTGGATTTCTGGCATTTGATTTCTGTGCCACAGTCTGGATTGAACTTATTGAATATAACCGGGTTGGGGTACGTACGTGTTTGTAATAGCCGTAGAGACTGCGCTCGATTGAGTTTGGCCAGAATACCCTTTGTACCCAATCCAGCCAAATGATTTCTTCTTGCAGGGATTCTATGCTCCAGGCTATAGAGTACGGCAGCAGAAACTTTCTCCATCCTAGGTAATAGTGTTTAGTAAGTTCTGGCATGCTTTTTGCAGACACGCGATTCAAGAAAAACTATTCGCTAGACGATATCATGACAGCTTTCGCTCAGGTGTCTATGCATCAGTTTGACGAGTCCAGCCATCTTCTACTACATATATATTTTTTCTACCGGCAGGTTTGCCTCTTTTATTTTACTATTTTTAAATATTGGTGCCTTAGAGTAATCACATCCTTATTTACCACTGCACGAACAGCTTGGCATGGTAAGAGGAGGAGGATAAAAATGTTACTTATCCCTAGAGGGAAGGGTGCTGTGGTGGAGGGAGCAGAGGAGCCTACCTGGCGTAGGTCTCCGCGGCACTCTTGGCCCAATCCAGGATCTGGTCCTGGACCTCGGGCACCAAGCTGCACATGGCAGCCTCCCACTGCTCCTCACTGCTAATATGAAGAGATTTAGGTGGTGGGTGCTGAATACGGTACGCACCCACATGATATGATCCAGAGTGGCTTGTTGACGGCAGAAAATGCATAAGGGGAGGGATATATCGCAGGGTGAATACTTTTGGCACCACTTCTAGATGCTACTGATGAATAGTGACCAACAACAAATTTTCTGCTGTAACACCGCATGTGGATAATGGAACAGCTTTGCATAGGTTCGAGCATGTAGTACTGCTTGATGCTCTGAATCATCATAAAACTTTTCACTTTTGATTTCATCCTTTGGTGCTTGATGTAGTTGGCTTCCTATCATGGCTATCCGGTATGCTTTTTATTGCTGACTGATATCTGACATTCAATCTTACACTGGGGCACTGTTTGTTTGTTATGTCTTTTTTCTGCTCATCCATTGTCAAAATTGTATTGTGGTTCACTTGTCGTGCCCAATTTAACATTTTAATAAAGCTGCAACTGTTTAAGATTATGACCACATTGAACAATTGTTGTAAACACAATACACCACCGTAATCATCAGGGTGATATGAGGAGCCCCTCTGAGGCATGCTAGTGGTATATGTCGTGTTTTGTGCTGTATCTCATACCTGTACTACATAGTAAGACGTGTTTGGGTAAGTTCGTTCATACTTGATAGCTGTCCGTTAAGTGCCGATTTCGTAGCGCTCTGTTGTCCCGCATCTGTACTGTATACCATGAGCTACCTTTAGTGTCGTTTACTAATGTCTAGAAATAAAAAGTAATCAGGGTGCTGTATAATTGGTGTTTATAAAGATTCTTATTTTACAGAACATGTGCAACCTATTCAGTATGGATGAGAACTAATCCTTTAGTTCTCATTAATATTGTGGCTAACAAACAAAAAACGAGCCCTTAAAAGTCATATTTGCTCTATTCAGTATGGATCACACATGTGAAGATATAAGCAAATGCTTAGTTAAAAATAACTCAATTTATGATTGCAATCTAATGAGAGTGCACTGTGCCATTTGTAAACACGGCAGGCAAAAATTCCAGATCGCACATCGTGTCCGTGTTGATTTTATGAAAACCTCACGACCCCACAGATCGTACTTGTTTAATGACAATATGTTATGTTCTTGGAATGTTTAAAAAAATTCTCTCGTGTTGGTTGAGGATATTCGAAATTAAGGAGGCCTATGGGAGAGAAGTTCAAGCGTGCAATTAATTAGGCTACTTCGTCGCTGTCCATAGTTTCTTGTGCTGGTGGCATATATGTCTCACATTTTGTGCTGTATCTCATGCGTGTACTACATACCACTAGCTACATTTAAATGTCGTTTACCAACGTCTAGATATTAAAAATAACCAGTGCGCTGTATGATTTGTTTATAAACATTCTTATTTTACAGGACATGTGCAAGATATTCAGTATGGGTTACACAGGTGCAAAGCTGTGAGTGAACACTTAGTAAAAGATTACTCAATTTATGACCGGAATCTAATGAGAGTGCATTGTGCCGTTCGTAAACATGGCCGGCAAAAATTGTTGATTGCACAACGTAACTGTTTTGATCTTATGCAAACCTCCCGAAATAGTTGGGAGAAAGAGAGAGAGACAAACACAATGGATGGAATTCGTTGTCATCTTTCTGTCCCCATTCTTGTCTTTAGTGCTAGAAGTAACAATGATTGTTGGAGAAAAGCTTACAAGCAAACAACTTCGAACTAGGAACAGCATCAACAATGTCACTATTATGAGGAATTAACTAATGCACAAGTATATTAAAGGGATACTGAACAAAAATATGAAAAAATTATGAAAGCATAGAAGTTCAACTCGGAAGACACTACTCTTCCGATGAACGCTGCTTATTACACATATTTTTTAACAGATCGCTGTAATTTTGTAGGGTTGTGAGCACACGGTGACTGCACGCCAGTCGCGCACGGAGCTGCATGTAGACAGCGGTGACGTCAGGTGTGCTGGCGGCAGACGGCAGAAACATCAGTAACAGAAGCGGGCAGCCGGTGTGCGTTTTCCTCTCCTGCTACTTCCCTTTCTACACCTCTCCTTTACATCCCACTCCCCCCATTCCATAAGGGCTCTGAGGACGTGCCCCCACCCGGGAGCATAGTTCACTGCCGTGCTGGTGCTTTTCATACGGTTGAAGCAGAGTGGGTTGAGAGATGTGGGCAATGGCCAGCGATGTCTTCAGACACCACGGTTGGCACGCCCATTTTCAGCAAGTTAGTCACCTCTTCTAGATCACGGCGCGGCCACTAGACGCGGCAGTTTTTGAAGAACGCATTAAGTTTATTGTTTTCCGCTAGTTTCTGCCTGAAAACAAGGTTGTGTCAGCTAATTTCAGCACCCAAGCTTTCAATTGGACCGAAATCCTTACTGGGAAAAGTTTTGTTCCATACCCCTTTAAGATAAACAAATGGCAAGTATCATGTCGGATACATTTATTTGCTTATATCTCAAATACATATCGTCTTGGTATCTTGTATCATATTTCGATACAATTGCAAAGTATTTTTGCCTAGCCCTGTTTGGAAATTTCCATTTTCCTAATGTTCACCAAGTGCTTCAAGTGGTCAGTTGAATCAAAGATTGGCTAAGAATGTCCAGGGGTCGGCAACCTGCGGCCCCTGGCACGACATCAGAACACCCCCCGCCCTCCTGTTGTCACTTCCTATCTGAAGGCCTACATGGCAGTTTTGACCTCAAATGGGGTTAGATAGGAACAAAGAAAGGTTGCATCCAGTTTTCATTGTCTCCCATCTTCACACTTTGCCAGATAACGTCTTCGCTTCCTTTCTTTGCACGGTCCAAAAAAAGGGGGAAGAAAGATTCTTTGAGTAAATAACAGGTGAGAAGGACCTTCATTCAAAGAAAAGGGAAACTCGTGTCCGGCATGCTAGCAGACATTAAGGCTTTTGAGCTGAAACTCAACCTTTTCCAACAGCAGGCTAGTGAGTCTAATCTTTGTCACTTCCCTTGCTGCAAAAGCTTTGCTGGAAATACGAGCACACTGCTTCCCACAGAAAAAACTGTCAAATATTATGGGATTTAAGGAGAGAGTTGGAAGTTAGGTTCTCTGCAGGGGCGTAGCCAGGGGGGGGGGGGGGGGGTTCAACCCCCCCCCCCCCCCCAAAATTTTTCAGTTTTGCTTGCGTATATATACACGCGCACGTACAAACGCACGCACGAACATACATAAAGTATGGTTGAACCCCCCCCCAAAAAAAAAAAAAAATTTCTGGCTACGCCTCTGGTTCTCTGATTTTCAAAAACATTCGAGTGGCATCCGAATTTTTCAGAATCCTTTTAAGGTGGGAATATGTAAGAGTTGGAACTGGCTGGTCTGCGAACAGACAATGAGCTCAAAAACACATTTGATGCGAAAGACGCTGTGAAGTTTTACGCTAGCCTCACAGACTCAATGTTTTAGAGTTTGAAGAATCTAGCAGCAGCTGTGATAACAGTGTTCGGTAGTACATACGTCTGCGAACATACTTTCTCGAGAATGAAGTTCATTAAATCAAACTTGCGTTCCCGACTAACCGATGAACACCACGAATTTCTGCGTCCGTCGGTGAGCAACCTTGATGGACATATTTGTGAGTTGGCTAAAAATGTTCAGTGCGAAAAGTCGCATTGGAAGAGTTTTTTCTTTTGCTTGTAACCATTGTTTGTAAATTGCAACTTTCGACATGCGTGCTGAAACTAAACATGATGTATATTGCAGTTTTGTAGATTATTGTCAATATGCGGATTTTTTTTTCTCGTTGCCTGCAAAGCAACCCCCCCCCCCCTCCGCTTTGCCATGCAGCCCCCACCGTGTCCCCTGCACTAGTCCATTGGTTCTTAAACTGGGTTCCATGAAGGACAAGGACATTTTCGGGTTCCGCGAGTGGTCAGAACGAATACGACCCTCTCCTGTTTTACCCCCATTAGCACCCAATTTATTTACTTAGACAAGAAAATTTGCATTGCATTTTGCATTTAACAAAGCCATCGCCCGCCTCATTCGCACATCCGAGTCTCTGCACGGGTAGCGAGACCCACGTGGTAGCAGCACTAAAAACTCGTCGTCTAGTGCGCACCATGAAACTTGCGCGATTTGTAGACCCACGACAACAGAGTGCGCAGCGCACTGGTAATTCATGCTCGTGAGCGCAATTTATAAAACATGCACGGGGATCAATTTGGTAATTCTGCAAGCCGAGATACGGAAGATGATATCGGGTGTCCAAACCAGTTCAGACCAGAAGAACTCCCGCTTTCGATTGTCTTCGCGCTAAAGAAAACGTTAGGGGTTCCGCGGCACTCTGCAAAAGCCGTTGGGGTTCCCCCAAGGCTTTAGCCATAACAATACAAACAAACATTTTTGGTATATTTTACACGGCATCTCTTAGGTGACTTCAATGAAAAAGTTTGGAGTCGGGAAGACTGAAGCTTGCAATGAAAAATTTGTAAACGGGAGGTCTGGGGCCAACGTTTCAACAAGTGGACTTTTCTTGTTGCGGACTTGTTGCAGCCTTGAAGAAGACAAGTCCGCTTGTCGAAACGTCGGCTCCAGCACACCCCCTGTTTATGAATTTTTTATCAATGGAAAAGTTTGTAATGAAGAAACACTAAATATTGCAGCATTCTTGATCTTGCTGCCAAATACATCACTATATTGAATACACGAGCTACAATGCAATTAAGGACACAGCATTAGCAGAGTTTCTCACCCTGTCAATGTTCAACTTAGCAGTAAAGAGAAATTAACTTGGGTGCTACACCTGTCCACAGAGAGCTAAGCCATCACTTGTGCAGATGTTCTTTCCGTACACCTACCTGAAAGCAAACAGCACTGCAGTAATGGCGTTGCATGTGCCTCTTGACAACATTGTTACCATTTTATACAGAGTACACAGATGCCACAAATGACAAAAATTCCCCATGTCATCATTAGAACTGCCATTAAAGCATCAGCATAAAAACACTGCTTGCATGACAAGATAGTCGTACAAATAAATGGGCAAGATTATCATGCAATAGGATAAGTATGGTATGACTTTTTTTCTGCCTCTTGGCAGTATTCACTATGCCTCGTTCAAGAATTGTAAAATCCAAAAGGAATCTGGAGACAGCTAGTCTCCAAATTGTTGCATTGTGGTAATGGACATGTTTATCAACATGTACTATCGGCGTCAAATGAAACCCGAGGAGCGGCAAGCCTTCGTAATGGTATAGTGCGCGCCGTCCAGTTATCACCATGGACAGGCGCGCATATGCGCAGTGCGGCCAAACCGGATGCACGCCTGTTCATGGTGATGACTGGATGGCGCGCACTATACCATTACGAAGGCTTGCCGCTGTTTGGGTTTCATTTGATGCCGATAGTACATTACCACGAGATGGGAAAGTCACAAAAATCATTCTAGTGCATAAATCCGGGAGCAAAGTGGAAGTCTCCAATTATAAGCCCATCTCCCTAACCAGTTCCATCAGTAATCTACTGGAACACATCGTGCTTAAAAGCATAACCACATACCTTGAAGAAGAAAACGTCCTTTCACCTGACCAACAAGGTTTTCGAAAAGGTCTCTCTACTGTCACTCAGCTTGTTGAGCTAATCCACGACATATCATTCAGTAACGATAACCAAAAACAAATGTATCTTCTCCTACCAGACTTTTCGAAAGCTTTTGATCATGTTTCACTCAGTAAACTCACGACTCAAATCGAATCAACTTTGGGAAACGGACTTGTCGTTTCCTGGATCCAAGATTACCTTACTAACAGATTACAGTTTGTAGGAATTAACCGTCAGGCATCAACTCTATCTCCCGTCACATCTGGTGTGCCCCAGGGGCGAGTACTGGCTCCAGTTCTCTGCCTAATTGTTATCAATGATTTACCATCTAAATTGTATACTTTATCATGAAATTAACTCTCCTGAGGACCACATAACTTTAAATGATGCTCGGGACTCAGGTTCTAAATGGTGCACTGACTGGCAAATGACCCTTAACATTAATAAATCAGCTGCTCCAACAATTACCAGAAAAAGACCCATGTTCGAGTTCCCATATACCGCAAATAACATACAGCTAACTCGTGTTCAAGAATACAAATACCTTGGTTTGATACTTGCACACGATCTTAGATGAGACTCTCACATTAACAACATTACATCAACTGCCTTAAAGAAGCTATTCTTCCTTAGAAGACGCCTTCGTCTTGCACCATCCAAACATCAAGCTCTTAACATACAAAACTTCTATCTGCACAGTTCTCGGATATGCTAACATTGCATGGTTTCCATATACTAAACATAACACTTATAAAATATAAAGGAACCAAAGAAACGCTATTAGGTTTGTATTGAACAAATATAAAATTTCAGACTCACCTACTGAATTATTAAGAGCGCTGGCCTTCTTAGCCTTGAAAATAGAGCCAATGTAGCCGGGATTCAAAACCCGTGACCTTCGGGTCAGCAGTTGAGCACCATAACCACTAGACCACTTCGGCGGGTATGCAACAATCAGAGAAGGGATGTTCTCAAATCTCGATCAACATACAGAAAAATAAATGCCTACAGTAAGGTTGACTGAAAGATTCAAAACTTTATGCAAAAAGTAGAAACTTTATTTTGCATGTAAATACATAAAACTGCATCAAAACATTATGAAAGCCAGCATTTTAAAAAATGTGCTTTGAAAATTGAGGCGAACGTTAGTATGCTTAAATAGGTGAGATGGAATGTACATGGTACAAAAATGGCACCTTTTCGTGTGGTGGACTTTCACGGTATAAAGAAAAGTGCAATCTTAAGAGCAAGCGTCAAAATGTTGTAGAACATGCTGCTCAAAATGCTCCTCAGGCTTTATGGTGAAGATCAACTTCTCACATGGACGGACAACTTTTTCATAAAATTATCAGTGCCCAGTATACAATTCAAACAGGCACACAAAAAATGTTTCGCACAACAATAGTGTGCTCATCAAGTTTTCACTGGGCTCTCGGGAAAGGCATTGAATTGCCTTTCAAATTCAACTCGACAGCACACTTCAACTAAGCAAGCTATTACTTGCAGCAATATATTTTATACCATCAGCTCTTTGCCGCAAAATGGTATCCTATATAAACACGCTTCAATGACCCGTTGGAATAAAGTACAGACATGTTCACTTCCTCTCAGTGTCAAGCCGTAGAAAGAAAACTTCTTGACTTCAGAACAAGTATATATAAAAAGGTCTGGGTTGAACAAATCATTTGGAACATAGAGATGTATGAAATGTGACATGAGAATGATAACAGCTGCAGGTACACCAAATTCCTATGTGTATCTTGCTGTGATCACAGGCTGCATTAAGGTTGGCTGTCACCATTGTTCGAAGGCTGTGTTTGTATAATTATTATGGCAGTACAGGCTTAAGGTAATCGGTCGGCGAAGTTCTAATTATTACATTATATTAATCAAGGAAGCTATACTCCAGCTCAGAATCAACTTGTAGTACAACAGCAAAAGCTGTGAGGAGTGCTCATTGTCATGTCTCTGCCTAGTATGCAATAAAATTAGCTCAGTGCTTCAGTGTCGATTAGTTGCAAATCAAAAATAGTTTTATTATTGTCATGGACCACACAGGTGGTTACATAGTTTCTAATGTCCCAAAATAACTGCTTGTAAATTCATCTCTGCCAGCATTATCAAGCTTGAAGTGTCAGTCACCGACACTACATTGTACTAATTATTTGTAAATGTCCAGTGCAACGTGCAACATGCAACTGCAGAAGATCAGGTGTACCACTTGCTGTGTTGTGTGTTCTGTTCTCAGAGAAAGCGGCCATGGGCGCAGATTGACACAATCTGCACATTTGCTCCTTTTACTGGCTAATGTGCCCTGTAGCATTCATTGCACCTAAAAGTTGATAGTGAGTAGGAGTGGACCAGTGCAAGTAGCATTAACACCAATATTTTTCAAGCTAGGACACTGCAACACAGCCGCTGAAATATTTAAACTTAAGAAGGCACTAAGTTTACAAATGGCTTGCATAAGCCAAGGGCTCTGTAAAGCACGGACATCTGAAGCCATGGATGGCATAATAATATAAAAATTTATACTTTTTTTATTCACTGTCATGGCTAGCCAAACTAGGCGATAATTCAATCAGGGCAATGCTTGGACCTAAGATAGTGCATGAAAAGGGGTAGCACTGGAATATAATTATGTCATCCTGGCCCATGTTGATCAGGTGGTAGCTTTTGACACTGAACCTCACGACATAGTTACATTGGCCTTAAAATGCGATGGATGCCTCGTAACTGACAATTTGTAGGCGCCATATTAGTAGAGCATGATCACACCCTCAGGATTTTTGGGTGTGATGTGTTTTGGCTTCTTCCAGCCCCATGGCTGCAAGCTGGCCACCACCAATATGCAAACATTCAGTGAAAAGAGCACTAGAGCTACCACTAAGAAATAGAAGCTGTAGCCCAGTGATGCCCGCCCTTCCGATGTCCATTTGTCATTCTGCTCATCCTGAGTCATAACATTGTGGCTCAGCTTGAGGTAGAACTGCACCACCCAGGAAATGATGGCCACCAGGCAAAAGAAACCTGAAAAAATGGTGGGACTATAGTCATCATCAGCAAAACTCGGACTATAAACATGGTACTCCAAGAGTATTTTAGGCTCCCTGCTGTAAGTATAGCAATATTTGGCTACTTGTTCACACACCATCGCCTAGTGACCATGCAGGTTAAAGCTGCAGCGTAGGGGGGAGGAAGTGCACTGATAATAATATGGAAATAGGCAGAGGAAGAATGTTGCTTGCAGGAGGTGGTTGAAGCAAGAAAAAATGTCCTGCTACAAGGAAGGTTGCTTGCGTTCCTGCACCACTACCTTGCAGCATATTTTCTTCTATTTTTATTTAACTTTTTCATGAAAGCGTTGAATTTCTGGACAACATTTTACAACTTCCCATGAACTATCAAAATTATAGACAAGGACTAATAAGAGGCCCTTCATGACAATTTTTGCGTCGTTACACGATTATTTGCGGAGATGGGGATGCATGCGGTGTGCGAGAAAAAATTCGTTGAATTCTGTTGTTTTTTTTTCCAAGGGGGAATGCTGCTTGTACAGAGCTGTGCTTCACTGTATTTCACACTGACATTATGGCTTGATATACACTCACTGCCTACAGCCCAGGCACCTTTACACCAAATAGGCCTGCTTACTCCGAAAAATAATGACATTTGCATATGCCAAAGATGTGTCAAAAAACAAAGGGGAAAACAAGGTTTCATAGTGAAATTGCAAAGCCTTTGGTGATATCATTGGTACACATCACTCGGTAGCACCTGAAAGCTCATTTTCGAACAGCAATCGAATGGACCAAGAATACATTTGTTGTTTTCTTGGTCTATTCAATCATAAGGTACTTTATACGTTTTATCCACTACCGAGGACTTTTTTGGGGGGGGGGGGGGGGCAATTTATGGAGCAGGTAATATTGAGTTTATGAGCACCTTGGAGAAGCAAGTTGCATTTTACATTTGAACACATAAATAACTGCTATGCAGTCTTTATGAAGAGCTAGATAAACATTTCCATCCATTGCAGATATCATGGCAGAAATGCTCTCACTATTTCACTTGATCATGAGAAAAGAAGGGCAGTCATGCGGTTGTAGATTGTGAAATAACCCCTTCGGTAATTTTTTCAACACAAGCATGTAAACAAAAAATACAGGATGAAGAATATATTTTACGAATTAAGGCCCTAAATACAATTTACACTACCTGGAATTCTTTAACGTGCACCTAAATCTAAGTACATGGGCATCTAGCATTTTTGCCTCCATCAAAAATACAACCATGCGGCCGGGATCGAAGCCGCATATTTCAGGTCAGCAGCTGGGCATCCTAACCAATGCACCACCGGAGTGGCTAACAGTCCATCTCAAGGCACAGACATAAGGCTTCTGTGCAAGAAAAGAATGAGTTGTGTCCCACATGACTGTGCACCAGCAATTTGATTGCAGAAGTGTGTGCACTTCCAAGCTCAAGCATTACTGTGGCCTGGGACTGTCATATCAGGTTAAAGCAGGCACTGAACGTGCACAATGTTTAACGCAAGTCAAAGCAGCTGGGAATAATTTTTTTTTTACAAAAAAAGTGAAAGTCATAATGCTGCTTGGTCAGTGCTCATCCCCATAACCTAATGCAAAACATATTCTTCCACAAGCTTGCAAGTTACACACCTCTCTTGCTACCCACATGTCAGGATAAGGATAACAGAAACCGAGGCAGCAAAGGTGAAACAAGGCACTTAGTCGATAGGAAGAATAAAAAATGGCACAGAAAAAGGTGACGTCAATAGTTTCCAGGAGCAAGCTCACTTCGGGAGCACCTGTCCATATGAGCTAGGTCCACAAAGCTGCCCCATATTTCTGTGAAACTTGAAAAAAGATCGCGAAGAAGGAAATTAAAGGGACACTAAAGGCAAATATTAAGTCGACTTTGATTGTTGAAAAAGCAGTCCAGAAACCTCGTAGTGCTACTTTTGTGCCAAGGAAGTGCTTATTTTGAAATAAAATCACGTTTTAGTGGTCCACATCGCGTTAGCACACTTCAAATCACCCACCTGAATGCGGTCTTTCTCATGTCACTGTTGCCGTGCCCAATGTTGGCCGCCTTAACTGCGCAGCGGCGTGCACCATTCGGGCATCCGGCAACATCACATGCATGCCGAATTTTGTCAAACCTTCTGGCAGAGCGACTTTCACGAGCGCGCAAAACACACACGGCAGTACGCGATACCAAAACTACCACTGAAACGCGACAGCATGAGCAAAGAGAAGTTCGGCGAAAACGGAACCTTTGAACCACGCGCGCCATTCCCCATGGCAACGTCAAAGAGGTTATTTTTTCCATCAATCAAACAGAAACGAACAAGTAGCATTTTATTACGTCTCTTGATGCACGGAAGATTCTTTTTTTATTGCAGCTAGTTTGATTACGAGCGATTAATTGTAGTCCGACTCTCTCACGTCATCGGGATCACTTCCAAAATGTCCCGCTCGTGGCACTCATCGTGCGATTAATTTCTCGGTAAGTAGGGCACTGCTGTTGATAATATTGCCGTTTTAGACGTTGTCATACATTGAGCTTTCACTCTGACATAAATTGTCATTTGCCTTTATTGTCCCTTTAAGCCCTGCTAACAAAATACTAGCAAATACGTTTCTGCTATTCGGCGGTCCAGACTACTTTTTCTAGGAAATGTTTATCAGACATAGTCTACCCCTTCCACACATAGGGGTTGCACACAATTTTTCGGAGCATACCATTGGTGCAGCATGAAAACATCTTAATAAACATGATGTGTAATACTGGTGTCACTCTTCATCATGATTGGGCCCAATCCAGATCAGATTTCATGACTGAAATTGACGCTACATGGTCCAACGATCCAATCTATTTTCGGAGAGCTCAAGGGCACCAGATGTCGTCAGGGGGTCCAAAGCATTTTTGACATTTTGTCTATTATGCTGAAAACAGTGTACTATAGACCTTTTCTCAGACGGCTCGCTAGGCGCCGCCATAATCCTCTGACATCAGTCTTTGTACTCCCGCACACAGGCCAGCATGGCGGCGTTTCTTCTCTCCTGTGAAAAGGTCTATAAATCCAGTCTTTTAAAGAAACTTATTTCAGTTGTCACTACAGATCATGACAAAAAAAAAATCATTGTCCACTCATCGTCTGCAACTCTCAGAACTCATGGTCATGGCTTCAAATACTGATTTACGAAGTATGCAAATTTGGATATTTCAATTTCACAGAATACCCTTCCTTGCTTATAAAAGCTTGTTCACGAGTGTTCTGACTGAACTGTTTACTTTTCTTGTTTCAGCGTTTTCTAGCACACTTAGCTAGAGGGCCAAAACATCGCTTAAATCACGCAAGGAGAGGACTACAATGCATGAATTGTGATTTTCTTAATCAGGCGCAGGCCCGATCATGATATAAAGTGACCACGTGACACCGGTATAAAATGCTGCTTATGCAATTGCATAACACTCCAACACTGACAGAGTCTGGAAAACATTAATAAAGTGTCCTAGCTTATGCATCACATGAGTTGGGTTGTTGAGCAGAAGGTATGAAGGAACCTAAGATAGGACAGACGCTCTTCAGCCGACTCCATCCCTTACTCTGTTCAACAACATAACTTGTATGTTATTTGCTTTCATACTTTTTGCACCACCTTCACACTACATTGTTAAAAAAAAAAAAACTCAACTGTCTGTGCAAGTCTACAACACAAACAAAAAATGGCAAACTTCGCTTTTGAACAACAGGATAAAAATGGGCCTTTTCAGGCATTCTCTTGAGGTTTAGAGTACCTCACGTGCCGTAAAAAGGGCACTGCATGAGGGTGTTTCACTTGTGAAAAGACAAACATGTATAAGTGGAGCATTACACGTATTGGTAAATAAATATGCGTGACTACTGCTGGATATGGTTGCTAAGTGAATAGGGCATTCTCCTGTTAAACAGTGTCATAGGTTAAACTCCTTGCTACAGGAACGCAAAAGTTATCAGCATTACAATACTGTTGCTCTGATGCTAACTGCTCTCACAATCGTAAAACAAATAACTCGGGACCCGTGGCCTGAGGCCACAGCCACTGGTACTGAGGGTCCACCAAAGTACTATTTCAAGAAAACTAGAACCACTTGTACCCTCATGACATGACTAGCCCCTTCCAATGATGTGTTGAGTTCATAACCGGGGACTTTTAACGGTTTCTTTACAAAATAAGCAGCGTCAACAGTACATGGTTATAATCACAAGAGAGCCCTTTTTTTCGCCTCCATTTAAACAGAAAAGTGAACTGTCGAGAGAAAGTTACGTCAAGCATGTTGTTCGCGGTGCGCATTCGACTCCCACTGTTTTGCCTCAAAAGAAAATTACGGCTAGACTTCGACGAAGCCGTAGTGTTAATGTTCAAATTATATTTCAGAATAAGAAAAACACCGAAAAAATAATAAACGCGCGATTCGAACTAACGTCATTGCAACACCGGGCGGTCCACGGCGCATCAGCCCGCTGCACCACCAAAACCAAACAGTGGGAGTGCCTAATAGGCTGGATTTATTTTTGCCAACACGCTGGGCGTAACTTCAAGAATTGTTAGCGCTACGTCCTCACTTCACGCAAGACACTTCCTTGAAAGAAATGGCCCGTCATGACACCAACCTCCGACAGTATTCCACAGGTACAGGCCGGCCCTTCCCGTGATTGCTTCTACGGGCGTCATCACCGAGTTGACGATCGCAAATATGCAGCTCACAAGCCCGAAAACGACAGCCAAGGAAATGCCAAGCACTGTCACGAGCCACAGGCCGAAGATCATTAGCGTCGGATTCTTCTGCAGCTCTTCTTTAACTATGCAATCAAAAAAAGAAAGGCGAGCACAAGTCACTCCACAAAGCGACACACCAGCTATTGAAGAGCCAAAGAGCTGTACACCATGCCTAATGCTAAACAAATACCATTTGAAAGACTTTCAGACTTTTATTTTCTGAAAGGCGAATAAATGAGGAAATAGGCTTAGTAACTGTCAAAACATACTTACTGCTGAAAGTTGAGTGCCTCGGGCCCAGCCCGTAATTGAGCGTCTTTTTGCCATGAAATAGTCCAAAAGACACTTCTCCTTTGAATTTCCCTTCATTTTCAGCTTGCTGTATAGAATTATTGCTCACATAAACTAACATAACTGGCTTCGCCTCGATCCATTCTTGAGTAGCAAGCGACACGGTCAGGAACGCTAAACAACCGCAGCAAACAAAGAAAGTGAGAAATGTGAACACCCGCTGCACCAGATCCATCACTTCTTGCTGGAAGATTACACTTGAACAGTAAATATCAGATCATTCTAGAGGCACCGCGAACACCCAAGCGACTGAGCAACAGCCAACGAACGTCCATTGCTGCTACGCCATTGCCGAAAATCCGAAAAGTTTTGCAGTGGGCAGAGCGGAAGCAGCGGAAGTGCAGCGGAGAGATCCTTGTGACGCACATCCGTAGGCGCATAGAAGACGTTTCAGCTGGAGAGAAGTTTCGGACGACTGGCACGACAGGTCTTTGCCTTCTTTCGTGCCGCGCGCAAATTAAGCTAACCAAAGCAATCAAGGTAAAGTTAGAGCGTCCGCCTCCATTGTGGGATGTACTGGGTACGACTCCCCGTGCCGCCGGGCACACAGCAGCCTCATCTGGTGCCGACGGTACTAGTAATAATTCTAAGTTTATTTTCATTCACAGTGCCTGAACAGAACTGTACCATGTCAAATGCTTGGAAGGTGAGATGTACACCTTGAATTACAGGCATATATATAAAACCACTGCAGTCAAGTCAATAATTAAAAAGTTAATTACCGAGTTTTTGTTAATTCGTCGTGTCAACGAGATTTTAGCTGCAGAAAAGTATTTCTGCCTCAACATAGAGTTATGTGCGAAAACGACAGGAACCCGACCGTCATAGAATTTTTATAAAAAATCTGTATTGTAAAAAAAAAAAAAAAAGAAACACCCTGTATATCATTTACCAGTATGTCATGCAAGTTTGTGGAACCATTCATTCATAAGAATGGTTAGTTTTCTAGTGTCAAACTCGTTCATTGCAATCAGACAATGTGGTTATTAGAAGTTCGTTTCCTTTAAAATGCAGCTTTTATCTTTTGCAGGTGATCTTTTTGCTGATGACTGTGTAATTTGTCAAATTATTACTAATGATTGTGCTGCCTACTGGTCCGATTTAAATACTATCACTTCTTGGTGCTGCTGACAGCATAACAATGACAAGTGCAAATTCATGCACTTTTGATGCCTTAACACCAATACACTACTTAGACCACTGTAGATCTTTGGTTCCTTCCTACAAGTATCTCACTGTTCACATTACTAGCAACCGGTTCTGGAGCGTGCATGTCAACTATGCTGCGATGCCAATGATATGTCAAGTGATGTCTAAACTTGAATATGCATGCATGATTTGAGACCCAAGTAGGATACTATAGTCAGTACGAAAGTGAGCCACCCATTTTTAACGTTTCACGTTTCTCAAGTGTATCATGTATGAAACAAAACACCAAATTACTTGACTTAGCTTGCCTCCATAAAGTTCGCTGCCGCCGTCTGATCCACATGCAGTGTGTATTACAACTGACCAATTCCAAAGCAATTGTTACTATATGCCGACCTTGTCATCATTTACCAATGATTCACTCAAATTTGGTGTTCGCTCATGTTGGACCAATGCTTATTTCAGCTCCTATATCCTAAGAATGGCGAATCAATAAAACAGCCTTCCCACCTCTATTGTTGCCATTTTCAAAGAAGCTCTAATTAACTATTCCCACTTCTCCCTGCAATGTCTTTGGGCCCTGAGACTATGGAAATAAACAAATAAAATGTTTACATATCTTCAATATTCCGAGTCATTTTTTTCAAATATCCAAATTTGATTCTGAAAATTCAGTATTCCAACGTTTTTACATGACGATACTCTTCTATAAGATAATGCACCCCAAGGTTTATTTTAAAATTTAATTGATGTAATTGGTTTATGTACCGAGCACTGCTTTAGTTTTTCTTGCAATGGTGTTTGCACTTGCAATAGTGTTTCAAGAAAAACCTTGTACACATAGTCTACTCATATATATACACAGTATAGACTCCCTCGAATCGAAGGGACCATTAAGGTTTGGTTATCTTATCAGAAGTGCTCCCAAAAAAGAAATAACATGCCAGGTGGGTCTAAATAAGTTGATGATGATGATGCTAAAACTTTACTGATATCGAAAAAGGAAAGGATGGTTACTTAGACAATTGGAACTTGAATAACCATTAAATAAGTATAAAAAGTTAACTACAAAAGGAGCATTTATTTGGCTCTGTATGAGTAAAAATGGACACTACAAGCACTCGATCTTGTGCAGCTTAGTCCAATCAGTTATGGTATGGCTTTTTGTTCCTTTCAGGGGCGTAGCCAAAAATTTTTTTCGGGGAGGTTAAACCATACTTTGTGTATGTTTGTGCATGCATTTGTATGTGTGCGTGTATATATACGGAAGCAAAATTGAAAAATTTTGGGGGGTTTGAACCCCCCAACACCCCCCCCCTTGGCTACGCCCCTGGTTCCTTTTGTGTAAATCAGCTGCCTGTCACAAATGAGATCATCTTCATTTGTAGTGCCAGTATGATTAGACCCTGGTGAATTTGGTCTGCAAGCTCTCTAGGATTTATCATGGTCTCGACAGCACGCGTGACCATGACGTCGTTTGCTATCAGGACCAGATAAAGACCCTCTACCTCTGTGAGTAGAGGAACTTTAGGGTCAGAGCCAGCTGGCTGCCGAAACTGAATATCGAAGGGGGCCATTGTTGCCAGTCACTATGAAAACTAGAATGACCTACATGACAGAATGCAAGGTGGTTACCCGTGTTCTGGTGATAGCACGTGCTGCATATGCGCACGGACATATACATATAAAGGGTTCGGACATTCCCCTGCAATAATATACCCTGTCTAAATAAGGCAGAAGTTCAACGGATGATGGAAGCTTGAAGAGATGAAAAATTCTTGGAATACAGGGTATCGCCATAGCTCGCCAAAAACATTGGAGCTCACTCAGACTCGCTCAAGACATATATTTTGCACCTGTGCTCACTACGACTCAGACTCGCCAAAAGTTTTCCCTAACCGGACTCAAACTCCACCAACATACCATTACTCGGCCGGACTCAGACTCACCGCATGACATGAGCCTGAGTGAGTCGACTCCTGAGTCCGTTAGTGTAAAATTAGCTTTTACAGCGAAAGCTGTTATGAGATCATTTCACTGGCCGTTTTTGGCGCCGTAGTTGTCTGCCGCCGCCGCCGGTGTCCGTAACCACTATCGCTCGAAATAAGAAAAAAAAACGAAATAAGAAAAAAATTCCAGGATAGAACGAGGTTTGAACCTGGGCCCTCTGCGTGGGAGCCCAGTATTCAACCTCTGAGCCAGGCCGGTGCTTGAAACTGCTTTGCAAAAAGGTCCTATACAGGCTTCATGTCGGGAAGGAACCACATTAACATATGCAATATAGCGTGGTAGAAGAGTAAAATAAACACCGAGCGTCGCACAACGCGAATTCTGTAATCAGGCGTCACACAATGCGAAATGCGCAACGAGAAGGTTGTTGAATGCTTACAACCCATTACAAAGGGCTCCGCCATAATTCTTCGTCATCAGGCACAGCATCAACAAAGTGCGCATAATGCCTTACATGCGTTTAGCAGGTACCATGGCTCTCCGTAGAATGACGAAAAATGGCATAATGCCTGCTTTCCTACTTCTCAAAAATTGCAATGATTTATAGCATAGTGGGTTCCTCGCAAGTGCACTTGTATTAGTTGCCAAGGAAGCCCATAAGCGCATGATCCATTTCCTCGGGGTCTCAGTAAAGTTCTTCGCCCCCCCCCCCCCCCCCTCTCTCCCACATCAACGTATGTTATACAGTATGGCGGGAGAGGGACATAGCGACCGGGCGTCACCTAATGCAAATTACATAACTGGTGGGCCGTTTAAAGCTTCCAACCCATTACAAAGGGTTGAGCCATAATTCTTCGTCTTCAGTCGTCGCGTCAACAAAGTGCACATAATGCTTACAAACGTGTAGCTGGTGCCTCGCTTCTCCGCAGAATGACGGATAATGGCTTAGTAGGTGCTTCCGAACTTCACAAAAATTGTGATTTATGGCCTAGTGGGTACCTTGCTAGTGTACTTGTATTAGTAGCCCCAGGAGAGCTTACAACGGTGCTTTAGAAACGCCGCTCTTCCAGCTTTCGCTGTGACTGTGCTGTGGTTTCAGCGCAGGCCTGGGTTTTTTTTTTTTTATTGTGGTGTCAGTGCTCTTTTAACGCCAATATCTCACATAATCAGTGCTCCACTCTACACCTTTTGAACTTGCACCTTCATGTACGACTTATCAATGGTTGCAATCCAGTAAGGTCGTTATGAAATACGCAACTCACACGAGATATTCTTATCAAGAACTTCCAGTGAAAGAGGCTACGCCACCCCCCCCCCAGCTCACGCCTCTGATCAATAAATATTGAGGTGGCGCATGAATGCTAGTGCGTTGAGATATGTGTGAATAGACTTCTGTATAAATGTAAGTCGATTTAAGGCCGATAGTAATGCTGAATGAGTAGATAGGACCATATAGGTCGGCAATAAAAGGTGCAGCTCACTCAGACTCGCTCAAAAAATATATTTTGCGCTAAGGGCTCACTTGGACTCGAACTCACCAATATTTTCCTCAGCTGGACTTACTCGGACTCAGGCTCACCAAAATATTACTCACTCGGACTCACTCAGACTCACCAAAATATTACTCACCCGGACTCACTCAGACTCCGATTCACAGCCCGATCTGATTCTGAGTGAGTGGACTCACGAGTGAGTTTGCCGACCTATGGGTATCGCTGAAACCAATGTTTCGACATGCGGGCTTGTTGCAGCCTTGAAGAAGACAAGACCGCTTGGTCGAAACGTTGGCTCGAGCAACACCCTATGTTCAAGAATTTTTCATATCCTGGCTAAGGCACACGGCGCAGCGTCGTGGGGTGGGGAAGGAGAGTGAAAGGAGATGCTGCCTTCTCGAAATACGAGTACCCAGACCACACCCACACCACCGCAGCGGTGGTCAAGGGGTGAGAGCACCCGCCTACATTGCAGGAGACACTAGTTTGATTCCCAGTGCCCGGCACCCGCCGTTTCTAACAGCGGAGCTGTTTAAAGCCGAGGTGGTGGTGGTAGTGGTTTGAAGAGGAAAAGGTAAATCCCTGGGGTTCTGTTGTCCGCACTTTCTAGCCCAACTGCGAGAGCGAAGGCTGACGAGAGTGAGAGCATGGGTAAAGCATAGTGGGTGAGAGGGAAGCCTAGTGTAGCGAGTTGAGCCAGGTAGAGAAAGAGTACCAACGTGGAGAGGGTAAGCTGGGCAGAGAGGAGGAGAGCAAAGGCAAAGCTATGGCGGGAGCGAAGCAGCTTGTGTGAAGAGGAGGACGGGCTGATAACCGTCCTGAAAAAGCTGAGGCCTCAGCTTCGTTTTTGCATTCATTCTGGGATTCATGTTTCACTTTTTGAAACATGAATTCTCATTCTGGAATGTTCGACAATGGACCGGCTCCGCTGTTTAATCAGCCTTCGGGATGTTAAGTCAGTTGAAGCTACGCGTAATTTTTCTTAAGCAGAGGTGGCCTCACCTGGCGCCCGATACTGTGGGTGGTGTTGTGGTTTGAGGAAAAGATGCTTTTTTATACAACCAAGCAAGGCGCAGCGTCGTTGGAGGCTGAGGAAATTAAGTTGAACAGAAGTACAAGGCTGACATCGTCGCCCTTGATGCCTCCGCAGTGCATTTTTGGGAGATCACGCATATTTACAACAGTCCAGAGCACTGATCGCAGCCCTTGTTGGATAGGTGCTAGAAGGTGGCCTCGGCTTTCTGCTCTCTTCTTTTACTCCCCCATTGACGCTGCACTGGACTCCCTTATGGTATACTTTTGGGTTGCAGAAATAAGCGTATTTCATTTTCTCGAACTACCACCCACACCACCGAGCGCGACTGCAAGTGGTCAGAACCGCGAGGTAAGATCAGACAGGAGCGCCGACTCCGTTTGTCTGGAAGGAACACATTCTGCAACGCCGGATCTTGCTTCATAGCGTGTTTGCCAGATAGCTTTAAGAATGAAGAAAAGCGGCGGAAGAATGTCGCAGTCATCGAGCAAAGTCGCGGGCGGAGAGGATCTCTCTGTCGTAGTTATAGCAACGGCGCGCGGTCGCGCTTTGCCTGCTTTGCCGCGTTCCCGCATCTGCTTTCCTACCCGTTTTTTCGTTTGCACCTTCTGCACCGCGCACACCGCTTCCCGCCGCCGCCAGGCCTCCGCCAGTCAGCGCATGTGTTCACGATTGCTTGATTGATTGAAAACTTTATTGGAATGTGCTCTCGCTTGTTGGCTTCAGCACCATGTATCAAAAAAAAGGGGGGGGGGGAGAAAAAAAATTGGACCATCTCCCCGAAGGGAACCCTGATGGGATGCGAAGCAGCAGCGTTGCGCACGGGTGGCGTCACGGGTTGAACGGCGCTAACGCGGGTGTTGCGGTGAGCGCTGGAAGAGTCCGTTTGAAGCGCAACTCGGTGTAGCGTTTACTAGTGTAAACGTTTGTTGGAAACGCATACACGGAAGGCGAGCGGGCGTTGGAGCCGGCAGCTGCGGGCGCTCCGGCGGGTGAGGGAGAGTGTGACGTACGCGCGCACCTGCGAGGGAAGCGTGCGAGGGGAGCGTACTTGGCAGCATAAACTCTATAGGCCTCCAACGCTCAAGTTTGCGCAGCGCCGTCCGCCGCCCCAGTGGAGAGAGGGGAAAACTCCGGTAGCTCGGACGGGTCGCTCTTGCTTGGTTTTCCCATTGCGCGCGCGGAGAACGTGCTCCCCGGGGCCTTTATCTCGCATTTTTCACGCTATGGGTGCCGTTCATTCGCCCTACTCGAAAGCAGGCATGCAGTCTTGCTGCATTATGAACTGTCACAAAAGTTTTAAAATGACGAACAGCCGAAAACTGCTCGTCAAGTTCTACCGTTTCCAATGCGAGGAGTGGAGGCGTCAAGAGTGGATTATGGCAGTTCGCAGCGATGCTTTCGCGGTCTTGTCCCCTTGGAGCAATTTTTGTCGTACACAGTATTACGAACTATTAACGGGGAGAAACGCGATGATCGTGCTCATTTGAAAAAGAAGTGCGTTTGTGAACCGAAGCTACAACAAATAGACAGCCGCTGTACGTTTCGAGATTGCGCGCTGGCTTTCCGAGTCAACCATTTGTACTGTGACAGCAGCGGAGCATGTGGGCTTATTACACCACAGTTTAAATAACGTACCGTGAGTACTAAGTGTTTAATTCAGCTGATTGCGGTACATTTCCCGTCGCGGCTCCCTGTAAACAGAATTAAGTTGCATGTTTGCACTGAGCGTTTATATTGACCTTACATGCGACACGCCGTGATTGCTTAGCAGGCATGAAGTGTTGCGCTGCTAAGATCGCGTGTTCATGGGTTCGATTCACGCATACGGCAGCTGCATTTCGATGGGAGCGAAATGCAGTAATCCGAAGTCCCCCACCACGGCGTGCCTCGTAATAATGTCATGCGTTCGGCACGTAATGTAAAGCCTTGCATGCGCGTGAGCCGCGGGCAATATATAGTTGCCGCTTAGGAAACGGGCTGAAAAAAGAACCAAGGCGGCAATTAAATTTTCGATGGCTTCGCGAATTCAGATGCGCATATCATCGGGCACAAATCTCGGCATAATCATAAACATGCGCGATCCCAGTGGGTATTGTATAGTATCAGGGGCGTAGCCAGAAATTTTTTTCGGGGGAGGGGGGGGGGGGGTCCAACCATACTTTATGTTCGTGCGTGCGTTTGTACGTGTGCCTGTACATATACGCAAGCAAAATTGAAAATTTTGCTTGCGTACCCCTCCCCCCCCCCCCCCCCTTGGCGACGCCCCTCTATAGTATGATGCTGGCCAAGCGAGCTGTCGTAACAACCAAAGCGACATTCGAATAAGCGAACACGGTGCGTGATCAGGCGTCGATATTATTCGAAATGAAACACGCCTCTGCAAGAAACATGCACGGTCGAAGTGGGCATGAAATATTTATTTTTTTGCGCGTATCATTATGCTGTCAAAGGGAGCTCTAAAAAAATCCAAGGCGGCATTAAACTTGCGATCCGACGTTGTCATCCTATGCAAACCTCGCCAAAAGTGAAACTTCCACGAAACTGAACACTGCGCATTGCGAAGCAGCCAGTGACTCAACAGGGCAGATGTAAATTTATGCTCGTCACACGGAGCTCGTAATAAATTTAAAGCCGCACGACAAACTTGGCATTCAAGCAATCGAAAAGTTATCAATAGAAAACGCACGCGAAAGCGTGCTGGATGTTTGCTGATAGCTCCAAGTAGACACGACTGCCGCAACGAATGTGCGTTTTACCGGTAACATAATTACAGAACTCGCGCAGTCACCTTCCTATTCATGTCAAAGAAATGTGCCCGTTCAGCATCGGCACGCACGTAGCGCTCGCACAAACGTCATCGTCCTTGACGACCTGCTCAGTCCCGAAAAGGTGGTCGATCAACCGTCCTTCTCTGGTGAGATTCCCACCGTGAAAACGTTTTTTCCATCTCTGGGATCTTTCTAAACCTTCAGAGCAAGCGACACATGAAGCTGCACGTGCACGGCGAGCAGACAACAGCGCGTGCAGGGTGCGCGAACGTGCGGAGACAGCGCTCTCAAAAGGCAGCTGCGGAGAGAGAAGAAAGGCGGCGAAACGCGTGCGGCGCAGCGCCCCCTGGCCAAGCTTGGGAGGCCTATACTTGGCAGCGCTCCAACACCTGCGCCGAGGGAAGCGCGTTGCCTCACTGTCTTCTCTTCCAGTCTCCATCCAGCTCCCGCTGCGTGGAACTGCCGGATTTCGAGGAGTCGCAAGATCATGTGCGTCTGCCTCTCTGCAGGCCCAGAGAATATACGGCTCTGTGCAGGCCATGCCATTGGAGTCGTCGTGGGATTCTTCAGCGAGGGAAGGAGAGCACGAGCGCCCCGCTAGAGTGACCTAGAATAGGTGGAGTGTCCAAAGCGCCGCGCGAATACATGGGAGGAGCGAGGGCCTTTTGCGGTGAACTCCCGCGCCGCGGCGCTGACGTGCCGGACCCGTGGGCTTTCTCCGCGGCGGAAGCCGCGTCAAAGCGGCGAGCGTCTGCTACGCGCGTGATATTTTGGCCACTATTAGCTAAAATTGCGGAAATTTGGGCAATATTTAATACTGTGTCACTGCAACATAATACTGCAGCGACTCATCACACAGAGAACGCGTTTGTTATTTTGTATGTTGTGAAACGGGGATTTTGTATATATCCTTTCAACTGGTTTCTCACCGCATTGGTCCACACTTCCGCGGCTGTTTGATGAACACATCCTGCACGCACTTCATCGTGAGAAAAGGCGCTCAACTTAATTTCGTGTGGAATGACGAACGTAAACTTGCAGGAGAGAATAAACTGGAGATAAGCAGGAGAACGTGGCACATATGCACGTAGTAACTAGCTCATGCATGCTAACGCGTTTGCACCCTTCATATCCTATCTTTTATTTCGTGCATTTGATTTGTTTTACAAGGCTGCCTCCTGCGCTCTGCTGTTTCAAGCCATTTCATGCGAACCCGAATGTGTCAGTCGGCGTGGCCGCGGTACCAAAAGTAAAAAATTACACGCGTCTCGTTCACGTGGTATACACTAAAATTAGCACGGAGGGCCACGAATGTACGTATGCCCAACACGACCGATAGGTCATGGCATCACTAACTTGACATGCTTGCCATTTGTGTAAAGACTAACAATAATAATATGGTGTGTGGCGCGCAAACCCGCTTTCTGTAGCCAGAAATAATTCTGACGATGTGTGGTCTGACGATTTGTTTCCGTCAGGCTATAAAAAACGTGGTGGTCACCGATATCGATGTCAACATGTTAGCCATACATTTTGAAGAACTCACCGCATAGGTAAAATGTATGCGAAAAAAATTACATGAAAAAAAACGTGGTTCCTTATGCATTCGCCTGAGATGACTTGAAAACGAAAGCCATCTTTTTCGTCAATCGATGCATTGATCCTCCCTCGCCCCTCTCTGAAAGCTTTCTGCACATAACGTGGTTTCGGACTGCCGACAGGATCGAAGGCATTGCAAGCTTTCTGCACCTCACCTGCTTTTACATTGCCTCCGTGATCGGCCCCGATCACGGAGGCAACAATGCAAAGCGACCATGTCACGCGATGGCGTCATCATATGACGTCACGTTGAATGACGTCATAGTGGCGTCACAAGTTCTGTCGACGTCATCGCGTGATGATTTTGCGCATCACTCGTGTTGGCTACGCGGGACGCCGACAGTCAATTTTCTTGTGTGATGAGGCATCTAAGGCTTTAGCCTTAAAAAAGACAAACCAAAGAAAATGAAACGATAACAGTGCAAGATCGTGTATGCCTCACTTCATGTTACGAGCGATCGCCCGAAAACAAACGTGATTCTCAGTTCAGAGCAGTATTGCACGCGTCTGCGGGACAAAAGAGGCTTGCTTTACCCGTCTGGTCATCTCTTTAGTTATTCAAGAGATGAGCAGACCCGCTATTTAAGTACTCCGGAGCTTCAGCACGAAATTGTGGTGGACGCTATATTGAGGTCATCAGGAAAAAGCAGGAAATCGTGGTCGGGTGCCCTGCTGGCGCGCATTCAACTGCCGCGGAAACAATTGTATATTATGTAACCACTCGTCCACATCTTTTTGTAAAGTCTCTGAACTGGGCGAACGCTAACCTCCGAGAACCGTGAAAACATCTGAAGTTGAGAATAAGTTGTTTGAAACTGTTTTCATTTCGTATGGTGAAGGCTTGAAGCTATATATATATATATATATATATATATATATATATATATATATATATATATATATATATATATATATATATATATATATATATAAATGCGATTGTTGCATTTTTTCAGGCTAGGTACATAAGGGATCTCAGCATTTGAACTATTTTCTGAAGTGATTGAGATATTACATGCACTTCTATTTGTGAATTTTTTACCGCATTTTTGGTTCAGGCAGCTTCTACAGCAAGAATGGGGGGAATGGGGGCATTTGTAACTTTGTTTCATGATATCTGGATATTTGTAAAGCATTTCCTATATTACGCCTTTTATGCAAAAACTTGTGGAATAAGGTTAGTTTACCTGGCATTGCTTTTCTTTCAAATGTTTGCGCACTGTGAGCCTTGTTATACGCTACCTCAGAGGCAAAAATAAGCGAACAGCATTGCGGTCGTATAGCCGTCTCTACTCTTTTTTTTTCTTTTTTTTGTTTCCCTTGCGTCTTCCCGGTGTGCTCCGTTCATAATGAAGAGCTAGTGGAGGCTAATGAATTGTCGATTAAAGCGGCGTGCATATAGCTGGCAAACCAGTGGCGACCATGAGTAAAAAGCTCGTAGTGTGAAGCGGTCACTGCGCGCCCCAGTCAAAAAAAACCATTGAAACCAATTGGAAATGCCAATTGGTTTCAATTGGCCCTAGTTGGTGTGACCCATTATTCAATTGGTTTGAATTGGATGGTTTGGAATGTCCAATTGGAATGCTAACCAATTGGCCCTACTCCAATTGGTTCTCTAAGCAGTCTATAGTCAACAGTGGGGCACACCAATTGGCCAATTGGGTGCACCAGTTGACCAATTGGGTGAACCAGTTGACCAATTGGGTGCACCAATTGGTGAGCAGTAAGAAGCACCTATTGGGCAATTCCAATTCGACTATTTGGTTTTGCCAATTGGAAATGCATTCCTGTTGGTTCTTGAACATGCTCAGTTGGTCAGCAGTGGAGGCACCAACTAGAGGTGCATGCTCACACAGACATCTCTCAGTTGGTTTACTTAGCTGTCATGTAAAATACTGCTAAAAATTATGCAATAGTAATTAATATGACACTTCAATGTATTGACTCATGTATTTTGGAATGATTTCAAGATGCATTTAAGTGTTTATTGTGCAAAATAAAAAAAAAATTCGCACCATATCTGCTCCAATACTCCCATAATTTAGTTTTACGATGGTCACAAACTATTACAACATGTACACTCCACGTACATCTTCCTGTTAGTATGTACGTGCTATAAAAAATGGTGTGGAGGCCTTTAAATGTCTCAAACATCAGTGGCTGATTTCTACATTTGCACAAACTGTAGAAACAAGCACAAAAAAGACCTTTATATCTTTTGCTTATGTCGTTTATTTGAACTTCATGCACTGTACGCTAAAATATCTCAAATCACAATATAACAAAACTGAATAGTCACATGTACATAGATAAGAACATTCACATTCAACCAAAATGCAAAAAGCAGCCCGAGCTGCGTCCATCTAAAATTTAAGTGCACGTATACATACAAGAGAATTTGCACATTAAGCCAGATACATCGGAGTATAGTCAGACGCATATTCAGTCTGGCAACACGAAGCAACATACAACGTTTGTATCAAATGTCCGAACAACACTACAAAATATTTCACGGATTGAAACACTGTTATACAAATGTCTGCCATTACAGGGTAGGAAACACTTTTGTCTCTCTAAAGAAACGGGCACTTTATAGCTTTGCGGCCAATGTCAAGAGACAGAGTACCGAAACAGACAGCAAAAGCACTACTCAAAGTGCCAACTCGATGTGTTATTTCCAGGAACAAATGTACAGTATATTAAAACACGACATCACTTTTTTGTAGTATAACGACTGCTACGTGCAATTCCTTGTGACAACCACATCAAGTTGTTGAAAATCAGGACGCTAAAAGCAAGGTTACCCTGATGTAAGCATTCGAGTCAAAATTACGCCGATATGACATGAACTGTAGAAGCTGGAAAAAAAGCATGCGCATTATACTTAGCCCTAAATTTGCACATTTCAATCCATGTGTACTGTATATCCTGACCAAATGGACTTTCACCAAAATTTTCAATCGCTGACACTATAAAACTACAGTGTGAAAGAGCTCGGGACAGGAGATATATAAGTATCATCAAGCTGAATAAGCACACAGACTTTGCAGACATCTGTCAATTCAATAAGCTCCATTCTTGATGAATGCCCAACCACTTTTGAAAGATGTTTCATGGTTGTCGACATGTACCTGAGAGGAGAGCACTTTAGCCGACGGACTACAGCATATGCTTGAGAGTTGTTGTCACATAATATATGTTCAATGACAGCATATGCACCACTTGTAAGCTGAACACAAGAGCTATTAGTCCTTTTGTTTTCTGCATACTTTCTGTTGGTGAGGACAGTCTTTTTTTTTAGCACGCGAGAAAACTGCTGAACATGGTCAGAGAGCTTGTCATGGTTTTGCACCGATGTGTCACTTCGTGAATACAGAGCTCCTCTACCAAAAAAATTAATATTTCCACACACTGAAACTGCTTTCTGGGTTACAGTTTTATCGAAGGAAGAACAGTATGCCAGAATTTGAGGTGCCTCAGACAGTTTTGTTAGCTCATACACTGCACTCTGCATTTGCAGTGAGCGACAGATTTGATGCGGAATTCCGTTTGTTGCTTTCACAGTTGACTTCAGTGAACCATTTCCGGATTCAAACGGAAATGCTGAATGAGACCATAGCGGCCCCCATTGGTGCACACTTTTGGCTAAGTGGGTGACCTGGTGCATGTTGTACGTCATGGACTCCTTCCCATAAAGAACCTCTGTTTTGATGTGAAATTCAAGCAAATATTTTTCTGCAATGGCCAGGTCACAGGTGAACAAGTGCTCCTCAAGGAGGAGATGCAAGCTTTCTACAAGGCATGCCCAGTGCTGCAAATACTTTCTCTCCAAGATCCCTTCAAGCACAGGAAGGCTGTAAAAAAGGATCCAGTTTTCCAATTCCTTGGCTTTCCACCACTTCCTCTCTTTCAATGATCTGGGCATTCGCTTCACTTCTCTTGGAGGTGTTAATGAGAGCAACCGTTCATCAATAATTCTTAGGTGGCGGCCTATGTAAAATTCCCGTCCAGTGCCTTCCAGCCATAATTCCAGGAACTGGCGCCCTAGGCCCAGCAGGACGCAGTGCATATAGTCTGGAACGAATCCCGACACTATATTGAACTGTTGCAAATTTATCAGGGGTGACACAGTTTTCACGCCATGGACAGGAGCTCCATCCTTTACTGCCGTTTCCATATCATGGAGCATTTGTTCTTCGGTGCGCTCAATGGGCTCATTTTGTTGCACAGGATATTTCGTAGCTCCTGCAACTCTATCTCCTCGCTGTAGACACCAGTTGCACCCATAATAACCATTGAATTGCATCACACCCTGCATGGGTGCTCTAGCAACTGTGTCTACAGCACAGCAGATACAAAAGGCTTTAAATACCTTTTCTTTTCCTTCATGCTCAAGCAAGAATCCATATTCTCCAAGCTTGTTCAATGCATCTACAAAAGGACCTTGAAATAATCCCATATCTGGCTTCTCTTTTCCAAACCAGAGTGCTGCTAGGACAAGTTTGTTCATGCGCTGCTCTGGTGGAATCTCATTTATGAGAAGCTGCACAGGCCAAATGGCAGTCCCGCTAGACTTAAAAAGAGGTGCTCCATCAGTATTTAAAACAAAACTGATCCTGTTGCCAAAACCAACTGTGGAGGTTACAAAGTCGCGGTACAACTGTCCATCTGTTATATCAGACAAGGTGTTGCGGCATCTAAGCGGTTTTGTGAGGTCAAGTAAATCGCAGTTTTTGACAAGCTTTTGCACCTGTGATGGTATGTCTAGGAGAACAAAAAATGGCGCATCTGCCATGGCGGAGACCTCCATGACGTGGCCACACTTTGGACACTGTAGAGATGTGTTTGTCTGTGAGTGACCTGCGTGCACATAACACTTCGGACAAAAAAAATGAAACGTCATTTTCGTCCCAACAGTACTACATAGCTTCCCAAACATGTACTGCGAGTGAGGCAAAATCGGTCGTTCAAACATTAAATTAATCGTTTTAGTGAGATTTGAAAGCGCTGTTAAAGACAAGTTTGTTTTCAGAGCATATTTCATCACCATTAAGAGAATGTCCCCCCTTGACACAACCACTTTCTCTGTTACAATTTCCCGAAATAAGTCAGTGAAATTGTCATTTGGCTGGGACATATGGGGTCTCCTCCCTGGTTGCTCTTCACCCTGTAAAAAATGTTTACTTATGAATTAGTCCTATAATCCTCAGTTTTACCAGCACAATTTATACAGCACGCATATGTTAATGGCAGAAGAGGTGCAGGATAGATGAAAGCAATGGACACAAATTTTTAATCCATCCAATGTCTTCTGTACCATTAAAAAGTATGCTTGAACATCAGGTCACCCACCTCTCAATTATATATTACACACTTTTCATTTATGCCAATATTTCTGCTGCAGTAACCCAAATAAAAAGACCTACCTCCATCATGCAATAGAACGGTTGTTTTATTATATGACAATATTGCCCTGATTAAATTTGATATAGATGAATCAGCTAAAATCCAATAGTGGCAAAGTATGGTAAAAGCTCTTGTACGTTTCTATAAAAGAATACCATTAAAGGGTGATTATATGGTGGTGCAAATAGCGAAATTTAGAACTGAATTGAATAGTGATCATACTGAAATACTACTCGAATAGTTTTTGAATAGCAAGGCAACCATTTTCAAGAGAGGCCTAGAATTCTACAACTTTTTTTCTATTCGAAATAAATATTCACTAACTTTAACAAAGTAACATTACAATTACATTTAACAGAGAAATGTACCACGGTTACGTAAACTGAGGCACACTCGTATACAGTAGCGATTAGAGTCAAGAGGTATTTTTCAACTGTAGGATGAATAGAGCAGTTACTTCAGTATTCGAGGTAGTACTTTGCCACCAGCTTTTAAATAACACTAGGACCTAAAAGTTAAACAATGTTTTATGAATGAACATCATGAATCTTATGACAATGATAGTTGATAGAGGACACATTCGCTTCGGGGACACCGGAGTTCAAGGGGAAAAGTCCTGATGACTAAAGCTTTGATAGTCCTGTAAAAGCTTGACCTGCATGCATCAGGGCAGTTCACCAATTAAAAAAAGAAAAATGATCCTTCACCCTCCCTATGTGTTGTTCTTCTCGGGTTTTCCTGTTGGTGCTAATTATTTGAAAAGTATTTCAAAAACAGTCGGCAACTCAAACATGCGCTATTCAATTTAAGTACCAAATCAAATATAAGTTATTCGATTTTTTTTTTTGAAATTTTCGAATAATCGCACATCCCTAGTGCATTACACAGCTTCAAGCTTAATTGATGCACTTTATGCTAAGCAAGAACACGTTCCAAATGGCAGAATGTGAGTGCATCTGGTGAACTAGAAATAAACAAATTTGAAGCAGACGAATGTCTGGCAAGAATGGGCATGAATGCCGCTTACCAGGCTTTCATGGGATGCCTCACTCGAGTCGCTAGGCGCATCCTCATCTGGTTCTTGTGCATTCTGCAAGATATCGTGAAAGCTCAGCTTCGAACACACGTGCTTCTTCATGGCAGGCTGCAATCATTAAGCACTGCCTCTTACCACTATGACAAATCTATCGTGCACTCCATCCATCTGTTCAAAAGTTCTAATTACTGCCATTTAGGTGTGCATAAATGCTGCTTACCAGGCTGTCATGGGATGCCTCACTCGAGTCGCTAGGCGCATCCTCATCTGGTTCTTGTGCATTCTGCAAGATATCGTGAAAGATCAGCTTCGAACACACGTGCTTCTTCATGGTAGGCCGCAATCATTAAGCATTGCCTCTTACCACTATGACAAATCTATCGTGCACTTTATCCATTTGTTCAAAAGTTCTAATTACTGCCATTTAGGTGTGCATAAATGCTGCTTACCAGGCTGTCATGGGATGCCTCACTCGAGTCGCTAGGCGCATCCTCATCTGGTTCTTGTGCATTCTGCAAGATATCGTGAAAGATCAGCTTCGAACACACGTGCTTCTTCATGGTAGGCCACAATCATTAAGCACTGCCTCTTACCACTATGACAAATCTATCGTGCACTCTATCCATTTGTTCAAAAGTTCTAATTACTGCCATTTAGGTGTGCATAAATGCTGCTTACCAGGCTGTCATGGGATGCCTCACTCGAGTCGCTAGGCGCATCCTCATCTGGTTCTTGTGCATTCTGCAAGATATCGTGAAAGATCAGCTTCGAACACACGTGCTTCTTCATGGCAGGCTGCAATCATTAAGCACTGCCTCTTACCACTATGACAAATCTATCGTGCACTTTATCCATTTGTTCAAAAGTTCTAATTACTGCCATTTAGGTGTGCATAAATGCTGCTTACCAGGCTGTCATGGGATGCCTCACTCGAGTCGCTAGGCGCATCCTCATCTGGTTCTTGTGCATTCTGCAAGATATCGTGAAAGATCAGCTTCGAACACACGTGCTTCTTCATGGTAGGCCACAATCATTAAGCACTGCCTCTTACCACTATGACAAATCTATCGTGCACTCTATCCATTTGTTCAAAAGTTCTAATTACTGCCATTTAGGTGTGCATAAATGCTGCTTACCAGGCTGTCATGGGATGCCTCACTCGAGTCGCTAGGCGCATCCTCATCTGGTTCTTGTGCATTCTGCAAGATATCGTGAAAGATCAGCTTCGAACACACGTGCTTCTTCATGGCAGGCTGCAATCATTAAGCACTGCCTCTTACCACTATGACAAATCTATCGTGCACTTTATCCATTTGTTCAAAAGTTCTAATTACTGCCACTTTAGGTGTGCGTGAATGCTGCTTACCAGGCTGTCATGGGATGCCTCACTCGAGTCACCAGCCAAATCTTCATCTGGCTGTGTAATCTGCAAGAGATTTCGAGTTGTGAGGTTCAAACCCATGAGCTGCAGGCGCTGACAGGGGACGAAAATATTTTAAACATCTTGAGCAGGTGGTACGCACATCACAAGTAGGGGGGGAGGGTAAGTGTTAATCTTGAACGAACAAATTACTATTACCCAAAGTTAGGTAGGTTACGTCCAACACATCTAAATGAAAGGAAAAAAAAATTCGCGCTGAGCGCATACGTACATTTTCGTTCAGAGGCAATGCATCAGTTTGCAGGGGAATCGCAGTAGAGCTTGTGGTTTCCCCGTCGCCCCAGGACGTGCCTGTCTGATTTTCGGCAACTGAAGATACCTATTTGTGCAAAATGAAAAGTGTGAAGGTGTGGATTGACAGCCAGTACGCGTCGTTGGAGAGTTTTAGAATAGCGTACGTAGGCTAAGTTAGCGTTCGTTGCGGTCGCCCGCTATTTCCGACACTTTAACGGGGGCCTGCAAGAGGATGGCGCACGACGCCTGCGCAGTGGCGGCAAACGCTAACGCAAAGCTTTGCGTACGCTACTCTAAAACATATGTGGCACGTACGCACTGGGTGCATGGTTGATGGCTTTTACTTACCGCTGCATTCGCGAGCCGGTGTCTGCTGACTGTCGACTTCGGCACTTCGAATTTTGCACCAGGGTGCAAGAATTTCTTGTAGCGGCCTCGTTTTTTCCACAGCTTAGAACGATTCATGGTCACTCGTTCGAGACTTAGTGCGCAACAAATCGAAGAGGCCTCGAACGCACACGCGCACACGATCGGTCAAAACGGTCCACACAGACTAAACAAGTAACCACAGGTGCCAGCAATGCTATCTCGTTCCGTCAAACTTAGCGGCTTAAACGTGATTGCAAAAATATTGTCACCTTTTGTATTACCAGTGGTAAATATATGTGTAAAGTAACGCAGATTGTATTTTAACATATCAATTTTAATTATTTGTGAACATAATCTGTTGTTGCATTGATATTGGTGCAATGGTGCCATGTCGATCATTATGGATACCGTAACGCCGTTGTGTTAGATGTTCAGTTTTAAATTTTTTTATATTTTTTAAAATATTGTTCAGGCTACGCCGCACAATGAGCGCAGGCGACCCGATACCAAAGGCACGGCCGCTACATAAAAAAGACCTGGCCGTGCCAAAGGTATGCCTGATCGGTCAGATCAGTCAGATCGCCATCGCCAACATTGTTTTGTGCAAGCATGGAGACATGGAGGAAGAAAAAATTTTGTCTGGTCTGGTCTGCTTTTGTTCAAGTGGAAGGCGCTAGCTGTGCTGGCATATGTGCAGCTGCAGTTATTCGATCGCCATTTCGGAATGTTCTCCCACGCTTACGTGAGGTATCTTGAGGATAAGCGATGCGCCCTCGTCGACACCACAGATATTCGAGATTTTGACAAATGGGACCATCAGGACATTGATGAAAAACGCATCAAGGCGGCGACGCACTGGGTGAACTGGGTGTTCAAAGACGGCAGTTCAGACTATTTCCCAGCCGAGATTCTTCACTTAGGAGGTAAGCTTCGTTACTTCCATTGCGTTCATAAAAGTTTGTGTGCTGTGGTAGGCCTATGCAAATGAACTTCTATGATCGGCGTTGCCTGGGATGCTTGTATCTGACGACACTTGGAGCACGTGGTGCGACTAGCTGTTACGCAAGTGCTTTAACGCATAGTCGGTCAGCGTGCTTGCCGGCGGGTGGGCCGGCAGTCGGATGGTCGGTCACTGGCAGACGCTGCGCAATAAATAAAGCCTTCTTGGCCTCGAGCGTGCACACGTTCATACGTTCGACCTCTTTCCGTCTAGGTGCACGTTACGTGACTACAGTGCAATATTAATGTCAGCCGGGCGTGCTAAAACTCGTGCGGAATGAATGTTGACTAGTCATGTTTTCCTAATACTGCAGTAAAAATGATAGTTGGTTTAGTTGGAATGCTTTCATTATTGATACAGCGCTAAAGACAAGAGGAACACAAAGTGCACAGGACGCGCACTCGTCCAGTGCACTTTGTGTTCCTCTCGTCGTTGGCTTTAGCGCTGCATCAATTATGAATGTTTTCCTAAAAAGGTTAACTCTATTCTCTGCCTCTGCGCGCATTTCAAAATGACCGATGATGGTTCTTTAGAGAATTTAAATATTATACCAATTTCATAACAACGTGCTGTTGGTGTAGTACTGTTGCTTGAATTAAAGGGAACTTAAAAGTATTCATTGCCTTGTATGGACCAATTTCAGCATCTGAAGCAGAAGTGCAAAAAAAGGTGAAAAAGGGAAGATTGAAATTTAGGCGTATGATGCCTGGAGAGGAACAGGAATGGAACTGTGATGAGGAGGTATGTATGACACGCTATTCCAAGGTGCAAATTTGCTTCTTTATCTGCTTTTAAGATACTATTTTCTTTTCCTCTTTCACTTAAGCCACAAGAGAAAGAACAAGAAGAGAACAAAAGGAAGGGCAAAAAACGAAAAGAGCCAAACGACAACTTGCTCAAGCTTTTGGACAGAAAAAAGCGTCAAATGGATGTGGCAAAAACTCGCCACAATTGTGATGGGAATTGCTCGGCCGCACAGGAGCTTGAGCGTATGAAGGATGTGGTTGACAGAAAGGAAGAAGAAATTAAAAAATTAAGAAAACTCAACGAAAAGCTGCAGGAAAAAGTAATAATGCAAATGGAACGGTTCAGTAAGCATTATTTTCGTTTTCATAATTACAGTGCTGTAGTTGAGAAGTGCCTGCTTATGTCTGTAATTCTGATGTTCCAGTTGAAAGTGCTAACGGCACAGTCGCCCACTCCATGGTACAGCCTACTGTAGTGGTGCCACCATCAACACCACCACCGGCGCAGGGACCCGAAGAGAAGAATGGAGCGGCTGCTGCACGTGCCTTCTGTAGCCCCGCAGCTATAACACAACAAAGCACACCTGAATCCCGTGGTCCTGATGACATGGTAAGATTTTGAAGAATATGGTGCATGTAGCTTTACTTGCCAAAGCGTAAGCTCGCTAAGCTTTATTGTACAGTTGTGACTACATAATTTTTTTAGACTGCTGATAATTATCTGTCGTGAAATAATTTTTGTCACAGCAGAGATATTTTTGTACAGTGTGTGCAGGCTATGTGTGTGTATTTTGTGGCTATGCAGGTGGATATAGGCCAGGGATTAAAGATCCCAACTGGCGCATGGCAGCGCATACAGCTGCAGCCGAAGGACAGTCTGTTTGTCAAAGAGCTTCTAGTGGCGATCTGGGACCCAGCAGACTTGAAGGGGCGTTCGCTACAAGGTAGGCTACCTTAGAAAAGTTCCTGAAAATCTCTGTGGAACTCGAGAATGCATTAGGCATGGGGTCGAAGATCCCTCTCATTCAAGGCTTTCTTGCGAAAAAAAATGAGAATATGCATATACAAGTAACAATTAGCGTCTATCTTTTCATTGAATGGCCTTTCTCTTTATGTTCCACGTGTGCTAAAGCTGCACCCTCTTGATTGCACACCATTCGATGATGCAAATGTCTACTTCCAGTCAGTTTGTGTGCACTACAAAATATCTTGCAAACGCCTTGTTTATTATGTGGTGTTTTTGCCATTACTGTTGCAGTGACTGTCTTGATTTAGTTTTGGGTGCTATGTTTTGGCATTCTAGTGTGTGGATACTCCCTGCATGCATATGCTGTGCATAAAAGCCACAGTATTTACAGGGACCAAATTTGTCTCATTTTAGGATGCTGTGTGTAATTCTTAGATTTTCATGCTGGAGGGGCAGCTGTCACTCTCTCATTGTCTTATGCCTTTCCTAAAACCCCATGACGTCTGCAAAATCAACAGGCTGTGTCTGTGCATCCATAATGCAAGCCAGCTGTTCCTTTTGCACTTAAGTAGAGCTGACACAGACTCAGCACTAACAGATGAGCACATGGGCCCAATAGTTCACCTGTCCTTTTCGCTCATGTTTTATTTTTCCAAATGACAACCTAATAGTTAGGGACCAAAGTGCTATTGTGAATTGCCGTATGTGCAAGGATAATGAGATTGCTCGTCGTAACGACATCACAAAACCTCTCATGTAAGGTAGGCAGGAAAAAGTGTATGTTTGGGTGTCACTGATCAATATGATCAATAGGCTCGAACTCCTCAAAATGCTTTTATAAATTATGCAGAGAACGTAAACTTGGTTCCCCTCCAAAGCAAATGTATTAACATGGCTACCAAGATTGCTCCAGGACCCTTTCAGTTGGGATACAACTGGCTTTTGTGGCATTTTCTGTCTATCTAATTTACCAATTTCTATATTTACAGGCAAGCGCTCCCCTAGGTTCCCAGATCGCCCCATAAAGGAGCCCCTAACACCGTGGAAGGTGTCAGTGATGCGTGGTAAGTGAACGCAGCGTTAAGTTAGGCACAATTCTATTCCATAAAATTTTAAGGCAATTATTGCTAAAGCTCTTTTTTTTTTCATAAATAAAAGTATTCTGATCAGCTCAGGATGACTACCTTACTAGACTCGTGTTTGTCCTCCATTGGCTCTGCATAATATTAGTGTGACTGGTTGGAGGACTTGCTCTAATTTTGACTCCATTTTTTTGTTTTTTATGGTGACAGAATGCTACAAGGAGAGGCTGCTGCGGCTTGGTCTACCAGCTGAAATACTACAAAACAGCCTCAAGCGGCTTAACCATTTTGTAGTAGAGAAGTTGGCTGACATAGAAAAACTGGCCAAAAAGTGCGTCGATTCATTTTATCAATATTTTGTACATGTTTAGAGTGTTTACCAGGCTTTCATGTTGGTTTTATGGCCAAGCTATTATTGAAGTGCAACCTAGGCTCATCAGTGCATAGTAGGCAATGCGGCGACAGCAGAAATGAAACACACGTAGATACCGGAAATCTCAATTTTGCTGCCGTCTCTGAATGTACTGTTGTGATGTTTTTGTTGATGACAGAGATTATGAACCTCGCGCATAATTGCCTTGCAGATTATATTATTGAGCTGCATCTCAATGTAGGTGACCTGATAATGCATGCTTCTAAATGAATGCATTGCTTGTAGATAGCATGCTTATCTCTGCTGGCAGTGACTGCCATAAATACTGCTTATAGTGGATGCTCTACTGTGAGATTTTCAATTTCCATGATGCATTATCTCTTTTTACAGGACTGAAATGGCATAAGAAGGTCACTGGAGGATGCCGCTACGAAGAACTCTGTAGCATGTTAAAATACATTTTATTTAAACTTACTTCCGTGTTCATACTGCTTTGGATAGCTTTAGTACACTCCACAGGTTATTTCTAATGAGATAAATGGGCATGACCACTTAACCTAATTGGTGAAACAATTTGGATTTTGTTTGTGCTACCAATTGGCTAAGTGGGCTAGACCCATTAAACACAACTGGGTATTCCAATGAGCAGAGGGTTTTTCCAAATGGGTGAACTGGGTTCACCAACTGGTGTAATTGGTCAGACCATTTGGATTTTGTTTGTGCTACCAATTGATTAAGTAGGCTAGACCCATTGAACACAACTGGGTAGTCCAAGTGGAGCAGAGGGTTTTTCCAAAGGGGTGAACTGGGTTCCCCAATTGGTCTAATTGGTTAAACCATTTGCATTTTAACTGTTACCAATTGGTTAGGTTGGTCAGGCCCATTCGGAACGATGGGGGCAACCAATTAGACCCATTGGATTTTTCCAATGGGTGTCCCAAAACACAATTGGATCCAATTGGAAATTTCCAATTGGTTCCAATTGGATCCAGTTGAAATTTTCCAATTGGTTCCAGTTAGATCCAATTGGAAATTTCCAATTGGTTTGAAAAACTTTTTTTTGACTGGGGGAGACCATACGGTCTTAATACAGGGCCAAAAAATACCGAGGGTAAGCGAGTACAAGTACCTCGGAGTATGGGTAAATGAGGGGGATAGATATATGGAAGTACAAGAGAAAGCATCGGTAGCAAAGGGAAAGAGGAATGCTGCAATTATGAAGCACAGAGCTTTATGGGGATACAATAGGTACGAGGTGCTTCGAGGGCTGTGGAAGGGTGTGATGGTTCCGGGGCTTACATTTGGGAACTCAGTGGTGTGCATGAAGTCAGAGGTGCAATCAGGAATGGATGTAAATCAAAGGACGGTGGGCCGCCTCGCGTTGGGCGCTCACGGGAAGACGACAAATGAGGCGGTAAAGGGTGATATGGGATGGACAGGCTTTGAAGTGAGGGAAGCGCAGAGCAAAATGAGATTCGAAGAGAGGCTGAGGAAAATGAAGGAGAGTAGATGGGCAGAGAAGGTTTTCAGGTATTTGTATAGAAAAAGCGTTGACACGCAGTGGAGAAAAAGAACTAGGAGGCTCACCAGTAAATATACGGCTGGCAGTGCGGGCGATATGACAACAAGGAGCATTAAGCGGAAGGTCAGAGAGGCGGAGAGGACTTACTGGATGACAGCGATGGAAAAGAAGCCGGCTCTGAGTAACTACCGAAAAGGAAAAAGCGAAATAAGGAGGGAAAGGTTTTATGATAATTCAAGGGGAAGCGCTTTACTGTTTGAAGCAAGGTCGGGCTGCCTTAGAACGCGTAGTTATAAAGCGAAATTCAGTAACGAAGAAGAACAATGTACATGCTGCGGGGGAACTAAGGAAACGATGGAACATGTACTGATTGAATGTGGCGATATTCACCCAGGTATACGTGTGGGCACGAGTCTACATGAAGCCTTGGGTTTTAGGGACAGCAATGGAAAGCTGAACACGTCCGCGATAGAAATAAGTAAGAGACGGTTAGAGTATTGGTGGCAGAAAAGTAGAGATAAAGTACAAAAATAAATAACTGGGAAAAAAAAAAGGTCATTCTGCCTTAAGAGGCAGAGAGATGGACCGTGAATTTATATTTTTTGGTATAATAACGTAGATTTAATCAATGTAGATAAGGCATTAGGACAACATGAAACAAGGAAGTTTATTTTTTTCTTTTTTTTTTCGCCTTCGAGCCTGGTGGCAGACATGTCACCGCCCCGTTATAAAGGGGACGCTCATAGCATCCATCCATCCATCCATGTTTAGTAGCGCTCGATTTTAAGGAGCACTTACTTGGAAACTCGAGGCATCAAACCGAAGAACAATGAAAAGAGAATAAAGAAGCGCGAACATGGTCCAAATAGAAAGAAAGTCGCACACAGATGTACTTTGTGTGAACGTGCCGCTTTTCTTTGTGTGTCCCATTCGCGCCCCGAACTACAATCCCGTCGACTGACTCCAGCAACTAAAGTTTCCTTAGAAAAATCGACGGTGTTCCACTAGAAAGTCAGATGTATCTATTACAAGATTACGTTGCCGCGTCCCCCACACTGAACTTTTCTGAATGAGCCGGGAGTATTGCGTGTTTAAGCTTTGTATATTTTCATTTTTTAATTGTTTACACCTTGCGTATATGTTTATATTTTACATTTGATTTTAAGGCGAAAGCCTTATAAATGTCTATGTTTCAAGATCATGTGAAATACAAATGGTCTATTCAATAAGAGAAGTAAGCGCACCAGCTACGCGTGTACTAGTACACGCGTAGCTGGTGTACTAGTACACGCGTAGCTGGAACGAAGCTTCGTTCACTTCGTCTTTGGGGTGCGCGTGAGTAATATTATAAAAGCAGGTGAGTGCGCGAGCTGTGCATCTGCTTCGTCAGCTTCGTCTTTGAGGCGTTCGTGTTAAAAAAGAAATAAAAAAGAAAAGGAAAAAATTCTGGGGTTGCTTTTCAGCACTTTCTCAGAATGGGAAGGCGAAAGCCTTCTTGAGCCTTCTGTTGATCTGTTGTTGTGCTGAACTTTTTGATGAACGGCAAGTATACAGAGGCACGTGCATTAAATGCGAAGCATTTTTTTGCCGACCAAAGGCATTTTGACCGTTTCTATCTATCTATCTATCTATCTATCTATCTATCTATCTATCTATCTATCTATCTATCTATCTATCTATCTATCTATCTATCTATCTATCTATCTATCTATCTATCTATCTATCTATCTATCTATCTATCTATGTTTTTTCTTCGGAGCGGGCTACCACGGCTCTCGAAAATTTTTTCGAAAGAACAGCTTCGCTGGGTAATTTTAAGTGACTCGCAATCATCTTTAGTGTGTATTAAAGACATAAACTTCGACAAAACATATAACAAATTAACATATGAAATTCGGAAGACATACGCCATAGCAAAAGAGTTACATCATGATATCGTTTTCCAGTGGATAAGTCACTGCGAAATCACCGGCAATGTCACAGCTGATTGTTTGGCACATGCAGCGCATCAAGATCACGATTTATCTTTATTACCTCTCGCGGCGAGTGATGCACTATGAAGAACAAACTCTGTGGTCGATTGTCCAAAGAGGCTTGGTTAGCGAATGGAGCTCAAAACTCCCAATTATATGCAATCGATCCTGGAATGGAATTTCAAATTCCGATTAAAATTAGACGTTCTGTAGAAACAGTAATTCACAGACTTCGTCTAGGCACTGCCTACACTAAGAGCTTCCTTTATAGGATAAGAAAAACTAACTGCGCTACATGTACATGTGAAGAGGCAGAAGAAGACATAGAACACCTCCTTCTACACTGCAAAAATTATGCTGTTCCCCGCAAAACATTCTTACAAAAACTAAACAGATTGGACAGAAGTATTGGGTCCATGGCCAACAGAAACTATTCAAAATGCTGCGCGCGCCCTAGTACAGTTTTTAGAAGAGTCGGGAATATCAGAAAGATATCGAGTCACATTGAGATACTTCTGGTCACATGTTTCGCGTTGCCTCTTGTGATTCAAGACAGCTGTGTTTAAAGTGTGGGCAATGCCCAGTGATTTTTGTGTGATGTGATCGCATTCTACAAAGGACTGTGAGTTGAACTCTTCGGCAAAGCGCGAACGATTCTTGTGTGTCTTGTCTGTGAACATTGTTGTCATCACGTGGACATTATGCATGACGTGTGAACATTCCTTTTAAAAGGACACTGCCGTGAGTGAGTCTACTTTTATTGATAAGCTCGTGACGCTAATTAATAAGTAAGGGAAGAGGAGTAGCCGGAGCCATGTATAGGCACCAACCTCTCCTTAAACACATTAAAAAAAAAAAAAAACAGCTGTCGTAGCCCGCTCCGAAAAATAAAAAAAAAAAAACTGTTCGAGAAATTTGAGACACTGGGCATTATGGAAGAAGGCGAGGATGATCTGCGTTAGCGCACCATCTATCGTTCTCACTGCGTCTGAAGTTGAATTTGCAAGACGAACGCGCTAACTTTGACCATGATCTCCCTTCTGCGATAGTGGCCTCTTTTTTCTTTTCTTTATTCACTTGCCTTTTTTTCCTTTTGTTTCTCTCAATCTCTCTCTCTCTCTCTGTAACCAACGCCTTGCCACGCCAATCTTCCTTTTCCTGAGCATCCGCTGCGCATGCTCGTTCGTTTGACATACCCCTTTCTCAGGGTAACTTTTTTTTTTTTTTTACAGATGATAAACTAGTTTGCGCTCGACGTTGTGTGTCCTTTGCTATATTTTAGTTCTAGGCTGCAACTTTTAAGATGACGGTTATGACACGAATAACGCGACTTCCCTGTCGCGTACGTCATGAAATCCTTTCCATCATGTCACGTGTGGCACATACCTGGACACCGCGGCCAGTGGTATATGCGAGTATGCGCTATAGGTGATAGATAGTCTCACAGTCGTGTTGCAGAAAACACGGTGCCGGCGTCGGCTACGTTGTCGATGGTTAGTCGGTTCGAGCCGGAATTGTACCCAGGCATTCTGAGTGCCAGTCAAGTATCCTACCATGGAGCCACGCAGTGCTTGAAACTGCTGTGAAAAAATGCCCTTCATTTCGTTCCGCAGCTTCTTTGAGTTGATTTTACATAACCATCGCGCATTTCTGAATCAGAGTATTCAGCGTCATTCACTCTGTCTGCCGCGCACACACACACACACACACACACACATATATATATATATATATATATATATATATATATATATATATATATATATATATATATATATATATATATATATATATATATATATATATATATATATATATATATATATATTGTCACGTGGTCGTGACGTCGACGAAGACAGCAGTCGGCGTTTGCAGGATGAAACTGTTATTTGGCCGAACATGTGACCGGAAAATGAGAATTGGAACTACAGCAATATACGCTATTGGCCGCGAGATCGAGCGGAGTCGCCGCCTGGCGGCTACAGGCTGAAGCGCTCCTAGTGTGGATTGCTCCATGCGTCGTCTGCTAGCCGCGTTGTGTTTGCATGTGCGCGAACGTCATGCAGGGCCTCAAAAGGCGGTTTGTTCCGTTGCGTTGGTGCAACTTTAACCGCTCGTACGTATGCCTAACATGATGTAAAGAAGCATTTGGCCTTGATCGGCTCTATATGTACTGTAATAAGATCAGTGAGTGCACTTGTCAAGAGTGCTGTGTGTGGTCGTCGTACCCTCCGTTCACGAGTCATATCAGTGTAGGTGCCGCTCTGTGGTTCAAGCGCATTACAAAGTGCACTTGACGTTGTCCTAAAGATTAGAAGTATTAAATCTCATGTGAATATAGCCTTTTAGCGGCTCGGTGGTTAAAAAAAAAAGGCTCTCATGCACTTGCGCGTTGTGGTTAGGTGTATAACTTCGGGACTATCGTTTATAGGTTACGCGACGAGCTTTAGATGTGTACGGTCCTGGTCCTACTGCAGAGAAATATTTCCATCAAGTCACGTCTGACACTTCGGTACTTAAATTGTCCCCTAAACAGAACAGAAAATGGAACGACACGGAAATCGCAAAACTGAGTTTCCTTGCGCAATTATAACTTGTGGCGAAAAGACACCCGTGTACTTGCGAGGTAGCTTATGCCTGTCAAATTTGCGCTTTGGCAAGTTCAGTGTCGGAAGTGCGTCAGGCCTCAATCGCTTCCGCCAAAACCCCTAAAAAAAAAGAGAGCGAGCGAGAAAAATATATTCATCAAGATCAGCAGAGGCGATAAACTCGCTCGCGCATTTTCATCGCTTACGTGGCGAGTGAGGGCTCATAAAACGATACTATGCACCAGATCATGCATACACACTTGCCGCGTTTCGGTGCACGTACTTGCCCTGCAGAACACTGAGAGCTGTTCTCGCGGCCGTGTAAACACAATGGAGCATGCGCGAACTACAAAAGAGCTCGGGGACTCTCGTTTAAACAGACTCATAGCCAAGCGCGAACAAACTTTGCATTCACAGCGCAGACGGTACATGAATGACACAGAATAAATTCCATGAATTAATTTTCTTCTTTCTCGATTGATTCTAGCTTAATTTTCCTGCGGAAGTGTAGGAAAATCAAAGCACATGGAAGCCTCCCCTTGCGTTCGCTTACTACAACCGTCTTCACGCTCGTAGTGCACAGCAGCAACAAGCATATAAATGCACACATTAGCGAAGTTATCGCTGACTACTCTTCATCCGTTCTCGTTCGCGAACGCTAGAATGCACCGTCGTCGAAGTGCTTGCTGCACACCATCGCGTACGTGGAAGGCGTCTTGCCGTTACGAAGCCTAACGAGCCACAGTCGGCGACGTTCCGCGTCGGTGGGATAAAAATGGAAGCTTATCCCTGGATCTGTGCAGTATGTGCAGCATTGTGGTACCGAACAAAACCTCACCATCGATAACGAAGAGTTTTCTGCGGGTACGGAACACAAAATCACGATGTGAAGACAGAAGCCCCGTGCACTTCTACACACACCACACGAAACCAGTATCCACACTAGCGGGGTGACGGTGCTGCCACCTATAGGTCGATCTCGCCGCGAATACAATGATAGCGGCGAACAGGGCGTCGTTCGTCGATCAACTGACAAGCAGTCAAGCGCGTCGGCTTTATACAGGCGCTATCGAAGCTTCAACTCATGAAATATAAGACTCGCGGCAATGCCCCCCTCTGAAAAAAAGCATCGTCCCGATGCTTAAAAACAGAATATGAACACATGCAATACTAAAGGAAACTAATAAAGAAAGCAAACATTAGAGTCCTCAGGTGCGCTAACGAGCATAGTACACCTCGGGTCGAGCTGGGCGCCTCTGAGAGTTCGCGATGCCGTCGGGGTCAACCTCGTAGTCGAGTGCGCTGAGACGTCGAAGTACCCTGTACGGTCCGAAGTATCGTCGAAGAAGCTTCTCGCTCAGTCCGCGTCGTCGTATTGGCGTACAGACCCAGACACGGTCACCGGGTTGGTATTCCATGTGGCGTCGTCGAAGGTTGTAGCGGCGGCTGTCAGTCGTATGCTGGTTCTTGATCCGTACGCGGGTGAGCTGTCGTGCTTCTTCGGCGCGCTGTAGGTAGGTGGTCACGTCGATGTTTTCCTCGTCGGCCATGTTTGGTAACATGGCGTCGAGCGTCGTTGCCGGGCTCCGTCCGTAGACCAACTTGTATGGCGTCATCTGCGTCGTTTCCTGTACGGCCGTGTTGTACGCGAAGGTCACGTACGGAAGGATGGCGTCCCACGTCTTGTGTTCGACGTCGACGTACATTGCCAGCATGTCGGAGATGGTCTTATTTAGACGCTCGGTGAGGCCGTTGGTCTGTGGGTGGTACGCGGTGGTGCGGCGGTGGCTTGTGTGGCTGTATTCCAGGATCGCCTGAGTTAGGTCAGCCGTAAACGCCGTACCTCTGCCGGTGATGAGAACCTCCGGGGCGCCGTGTCGAAGGACGATGCTCTCAACGAAGAATTTGGCTACCTCTGCCTTTGGGCAGGGCTTTTGTTTCGGCGTAGCGGGTGAAGTAGTCGGTAGCCACGACGATCCATTTATTTCCGCAAGTCGACGTTGGGAACGGCCCCAGGAGGTCCATCCCGATCTGCTAGAATGGTCGCCGAGGAGGCTCGATCGGCTGAAGGAAGCCTGTTGGTCTTGTGGGCGGTGTCTTCCGTCGCGGACAGTCTCGGCACGTCCTTACGTAGCGAGTGACGTCGGCTGCAAGGCGCGGCCAGTAGTACTTTTCCTGTACTCGTGCGAGCGTTCGGGAAAGTCCGAGGTGTCCAGCCATCGGGTCGTCGTGCAGGGCATGCAGAATTTCTGGTCGCAGTCCCGAAGGTACAACGATAAGGTAGCTGGCTCGGGCCGGAGAGAAGTTCTTTACGAGGACGTTGTTTTTCAAGGAAAATGATGCCAATCCTCGCCTGAATACTTTTGGGACAGCGATGGTCCTGCCCTCCAGGTAATCCACTAGACCCTTCAGTTCCGGGTTGGCTCGCTGTCGTTCGGCGAAGTCTTCGGCACTTATGGCTCCCAAGAAGCTGTCATCATCCTGGTCGTCGGTGGTGGTGCGTCGACGGGGGGCACGAGACAAGCAGTCGGCGTCGGAGTGGTTTCCTTCCGGACTTGTACACGACAGTAATGTCAAATTCTTGAAGTCTTAAGCTCCACCGTGCGAGGCGACCTGAAGGGTCCCTTCAAGCTAGCTAGCCAACACAAGGCGTGATGGTCGCTCACAACTTTGAAGGGCCTGCCGTAGAGGAAGGGGCGAAACTTTGACGTAGCCCAGATGATGGCGAGGCACTCCTTTTCTGTTGTGGAATAGTTGACCTCTGCTTTAGACAGCGACCGGCTAGCATAACTGATAACCCTTTCCAGTCCGCCC